>NW_013666627.1:44907-49686 GCF_000517525.1 Limulus polyphemus | reverse complement strand
AATGAAAATTACTTTGCATGATAGATAGGTAAGATGTGAAATGAAGAAAAAAAAAAGGCATGAGAGAAACATTGCCTTACAAACCTTAAAACTTAATAAAAAGTTAGATTTTCTGTGTATGAAAGCATTGTAATGTTTACTGATAATCTGCCAAATTTTGTTAACATTCGCTTACTAATTTAAAAGTTATAGCATGAAAACTATAACAAGCACAAAATGGTTAAGTGGTCGGTCCCAGGCACCAAGCCCGGGTTGAAAGAGTTAATGGCCACATAGCCAGAAGCTGCAAACACCCACTAAAAGTAGAAAATGGAAAAGACCCACAGACTTTGACTTTCAGAAAGAAGTTCCCTAGAAATAAAAGTAGCTCTACATTCATTCTTGGTAGAATCAAAAAAATTGATCACCACCAGGATTACAGAGGGAAAGTAGAGGTAGTTCTGGCAGTTTAGAATAAGAGACTGAGTGTCTGTAGTGTTGGTGAAGTTTTAGTAGAAATAGAGGGTACAATATGTCAGTTACTGGTTGACACAGGCACTCATTCTTCTCTGCTAAGCACAGAATTAGTAAATAAAATTCTGACACTGTTACATAATGCTTGGAAGGAAGTTTCTAAAAGTATTCTAACTTCCCTAACAGGACATCCTGTTAAAATGATAAGCAAGCATAGTGTCCAGATAAAAATAGGAGACTTAGAGATAGAACACTTATTTTTACATCTGTAAGCAAATAAATTTAGAAACACATGGTATTTCTTAAGTTCTTATGATACTGAAATATATGTTGCCAGTGACTACAGAAAGAAACAGAGATCTTAAGTTTTCAAAAGCTTGTACCTTATGAATTATGTGTAAAAGTTTATACAAAATAGTCAGATGCCTAACACTAACATTTGCAAGGCTAAGGATAAACACTCAAAATACGAAAGCACTGATCCTCCTAACCATGGTGATACATGACAAAGTTGGCATGGTAGGAATACAAAGTGTTCAAAGAGAAATCCAGTTGGTAAAAATAAACAGAAACACTCTAAGCCTAGTGGAAGTGTGATTAGTAGTAGCAGTAGAACAAAGAAAATGAAAAATAAGTGGAAGTAAAGTAAGTCAAAATAAGATAAACAATGAAATTTTAAGACAAGGAAATAATAATTCTAACCCCTCAGATGACTCTACACTTATGCCTAACATAAACAACAAGAGCATCCCAACAGGAGTGTTTGATAGAAAGAGTACCTGTAAGATTAGTAAAGGAACTGAAGTGCCTGTGAGAAGTCAATTCATTGTTAAAGCTAAGGTAGATGACAAATGACCAAGCTTTCATTGAACCTATAGAAATAGGAGGAGGAGGAGTTTGTATAGCTACTTGTATTAGTAAAATGTCTCGTAGAGACACAGTGCCTATAAAAGTGATGAATATAAATGAGAAAAAGTAATATTATCTAAGCATAAAGTAGCAGAGAACAATTAGCTACAGTAGGACTGCATAATGTAAAAATTACTAAGAAACAGATAAAACAAAGCAGGATAGATTTGGATTCTATTTTAGGAAATGTAGAAAAGAAACATAAACCAGGGATGGTGAAGTTGTTAGAAGAGTACTGAGATATATTTGTATAAGGTTAAACATAAGATAGTGTAAAAAATTGTAATCCTATGGCACAGAGACCCTATAGAGCGCCAGAGAAGCTAAGGGCAAAGTTCAAAGAATGTGTAAAAGAGATGCTTGAACAAGGAGTAATACAGGACAGTCTGTACACATCTCCAGTTGTGTTTGTTCCTAAAAAGAATGGTAAATTAAGGTTCTGTTTGGACTTTAGAAAGATGAACAGTGTAACAATCAGAAACATCTACCCATTACCTAATATCCAGGAAAAGTTAGGTAGATTAGGTAAAAGTAAATACTTTTGTCTATGGATTTACAAATTGGCAGGTAGAAACAGAAGAAGATAAAGCCAAAACTGTTTTTGTGTTACCTTCAGGCAATTACCAATTCAACAGAATGCCATTTCGTTTATGTAATGCCCCTTCAACACTTCAGAGACTAATGGATGTTGTATTATCAGGGTTACAGGATTTGGAATGCTTCTGTTATTTAGATGAAATCATAGTGTTCACTGCACATTTTGAGTTAGACTTAAAAAGGTTAAGACATGTTTTTTATATATTGCAAAAAGCAAATCTAAAGCTTAAGCCAAGTAAATGCCAATTTTGAAAACAAAAGTAGAACATTTGGTCATGTGGTAACTGCAGATGGTGTAAAACCCAACCTTAAAACGTTAGAAGTTTGTAAAAACTATCCAGTGCCTAAAACAGTTAAAGACATTAGTGCATTTCTTGGACTGTAGGATTCTATAGAAGATTTATACTATTCATATATACATTACTAGCAAAACCGTTAACGGAACTGACTGAGAAAGAAATCGCATTTCAGTGGGCAGACAAAAGACAAGAGGCATTTGAAAATTTAAGTGATGCTTTATTAAAGACACCAATACTAAGCTACCCACATTTCAGTAACGAGTTTATAAGCACATATGCTTCAGGATTTGCTACAGGTGCAGTATTATCACAGTTAGATGAAAATGGAAAAGAAAACCCTGTAGATTATCAGAGTAGACAGTTAGGAAAAGATGAGATAAATTATTCAGTTACAGAACAGGAATGTTTAGCCATAGTGCATGGAATTAAAATGTTCCAATGTTATCTATATGGTAGGAAGTTACTATTATCACAGATCATGGACCATCGAGATAGCTAATGATATTACAAGATCCATCATCTATGTTTACAAGATGGTCATTATTGGTACAGGATTATGATTTTGAAATGATACTTAGACCTGGTGGAAAGCATTCTAATATTGATGCTTTAAGCAGAATTAACAGAAATATGGAAACTGAGGAAAAACAGGTTATTAACAAAATAAAAGAGGTAAAGTTAGAAAGTGAAGATGACACAAGATAATATGGGACTTAGATCCTGTGATTAACTAACAGAAGAATGATGAATTAGTAAATGCATTAAGAAACAGATTATCACACAGAGAAGATACAGAAAGCATATTAGACTCAGATATATTATGCAGAAAGACCAATGATAATGAAACATTGCAAATAGTTGTACCACACAGTTGGAACACTAAAGTCATGAAAACTTATCATGACACATCATTCACAGCACATTTAGCTTTTGCCAAAATTTATAGTAAAATAAGTAAAAGATTCTTTTGGATAAGCATGAAAAAAGAAAAAGATATTAAAGGCTACTGTAAATCATGTATAGAATGCCAGAAGCAAAAAACTAGCCCACACTTTAGGAATGCACCATTACAGAGAATGCCAATTTTAACTATGCTTTTACAGTTAATAGCTATGGATATCTTAGGCCCAGTGCCTACATCCTATGCAGGAAACAAATATGTACTAGTAGTCACACACTACTTGACTAGATTTTATGAAAAACATAGCAGCTAGACAGGATCTATCCCAGTACTTACTGACAGATAGAGGTACAAACTTTATTTTTAAGTTAATGAGAGAAATTTGTGAATTATTAGGTGTTAAGAAAATAGAGACTACCACTTATCACCCAGCTGCTAATGGTCTAGAAGAAAGATTTAACAGGACTTTGCTGGACATGATCTCACAATATTTTGAAAAAGATCAGAAAACCTGGGATGAGCAGATTCTCTTGTTATTGTTAACATATTGAAGTGCTGAAAATGAATCTGCTCAGGAAAGTCCATTTTTCTACTACATGGCAAAGATGTCATGCTACCTATGAAGGAGATATTATATCCTAGGATATTAAATTATGCAATTGATTATGATTACAAGGCACAGTTATTATAGCATTCGAGTTAGTTAATGAACATTTAAATAAAGCTGCTGAACAACAAGAAAATCAAGCAAACAAAAAGGCGTAGATCAGTGAAATAAGGTTGGGGAATAAGGTTAAAAGGGAAAATACTAAAAAGTTAGCAAAATTACCTTTCAGAATCATTAGACTAACAAGTCCAGTTAATTTTAAAATTCAAGAGATTTATGGGAAAAGAAAACATTAGGTGCGTGTGAAAAGGCTAAAGAAGGTAAAACATTATAAGCCTTATCAGTATGAATGTTAACTGATGAAATGAAGACAGACAATCAAAATGAAAATACACAAATAGAAACTGAGAACTCAAGTGATACTGAATTAACTCTTAAGGATGATGAAGTGATAGAGACAGAAAAACCAGAACAAGGTTTAGAAGAAGATGGTGTAGTATTAGATGATGAAGTCATGACAACAGAAAATATTCCAGTTGGTGACACTAATAGTGAATGTAGTGCATAGATAACTAATGATGTATCAAGTACACCAGTGACGACACAGGCTGATACAGTGACCTATGACTATCATCTCAGGTCATGGGGTCCCATACTAACTCACCCCGAAGACACCTCTACAACTAGAGGAGATGAGTTTTGCTCCCCAAGTAGTTGTAAATAAACCCAAGAATGATGTGAAAGTAGTTAACACTGACTCCAGTGAAAGTGTATTAGAGGCCTACAACAATATGATAGATTATTTAAGAAGTTGTAATTAAGTTAAGTAGGATAAAATTGTATATGTATATAATTAACATATGTGTTATTAAGTATCCTAATTGTATGTATTGGTAGTTGGCATATCTAAAGGTATAACAGGATCTTTGTGATACTGATGGTAGGAGTTGTAGTTGGACAGAACATATTGTTACGTCTCCGTTTGTTAATTAACTTTCCGTAACTTCGTTCCG
>NW_013666627.1:39765-43907 GCF_000517525.1 Limulus polyphemus | reverse complement strand
GTCACAGGGTATTGTTGAAGTTAACGTTCGTTCATTATAGTGTTTGTTTTAGCGCGAATATTGAAATTAAGTGTATCGTAAAGTTTTATTCGGAAAGAATAAACCAGTTTTATTAAGTGAGGACTTGTGTCGCTAAAGTTTCGTCGGAACGAAGTTACGGAAAGTTAATTAACAAAACGGAGACGTAACAATACATACTAGGGTACAGCAGGAGCTGAGATGTTAGTTTTCAACACTAGAATTCAGAATACTTTGCAACAATTATCTTTTACTGTAGGAAGTAGTAGAACTGAGTTAGCAAAGTTAGTACAAGCACCTTACATGGCTGCAGATAGAAAGTTAAGTTCATATCACCCCCACATTTACAGTTTGTGATCCATACACACAGTGATCTGATTTACGTGTAGTATACATGGGCTGATGTAATGACAGCTGCACTAAGGGATACCTTAAGAATGTTTACAAAGATACCCTTGAAAGCAACAGACATAATGTTTAAGCTATACAGAATTGTACCCTTACCGTTAGCACTAAAAAAACTCTTTAGCTTTAACTATAGTGTGTGAAAACTCATATATCACGGTTTCAAGTGATCAGAATACTTATTTGGAAATGATGGAAAAAAAATGACATGTTAAGATGCATAGAGGGTCCTACTCAAGTATGCAACCCTAACTCAGGATTTTATTCGGTACCCATAGTAACTTGTAACCATGTTATATTTTCAAGAATTGGGAATAGAATAGCAGAATTATATGAAAAGAAAGTCACTATCCCTAAACCAATTTATTTCTATAAGACACAAACCCCAGGAACATGGCTGTTTCATGTAAGGAATAAATTAACTTTATCAGTAGTATATCCTAAATCTGATGTACATCAGTTTGATTATCAGACTATAGTTAAAAAATAATGGATATCTAAAACTAGCTTTACACAATCAATTTCTCTTGTTGTAATTACTTACATTAACTTCTGTTTCTTGACAGAATACTACTTCCAGAATAATGTTCATGCAAAGCACAACTATATTGCAGGGAATCTCATATTTACGAGTAGTTTTAGATATTGTTAATAGATGTTGCCATAATATATTGCCATTTTTGACAGCTTTGACATTGGGATAAATTAGAAACAGCAAATAGTTATTAATAAGTTATAATAATGGCAAAATCAATCAAGAAAGCCCATTATCAAGCTACTTAATTATGAGCTCAAGTGAGAAAATAACCACACAATCAAATGCTACACACACTAAGCCAAAAAGAGACTACAAAAATTATGAACATAACAAATGGCAAAATAAATTATTTCAGGAGGGCCTACTATTAATAAAATATATAAATTAAATTGATGTGTAACCATTTTTATTAGAATAAACACTCAAACATTTGTCTAAATCTTAATGTACTGCCACTTCAGGAGTCAACAGAATATTTTTGAAACATTTTGACAGACACATTGTTATTAACGTCACTGAGCAAAGGTTAAGCCTCTTCATACACGTTGGTAAGATTTTTCTATTGAAACTAACCAAAATAATAAAACAGTTTACTAAAAAAACTTTAGAATTACATTAAAATTAATGTATTTTTTGCCAAATTTAACAACTCAAGATAAACAACAGTATATGAAGTGGAATAAATTGTAACAGTATTTATTTGGTATCAGCAGCATTTATTACTTCAGTTTCTATATAATTTTAATTTCTTTGCATTATAGTTGAAATAATACTGCAATTAAAACTATGAGTAATAAATCTACATTTTCTGGTGGCAAAAAGATTTTTCATTGGCTATCTCAAGATGATGATGATGGGAAAGTTTTCTGTACCATGTGTAGGAATTCCAGGAATAATGACCATAGTTGTCCATTTGTGAAAGGTGTTGAAAGTTTTAAAACAACAACATTTACAGACCATGTTAATTCTAAAAGATACCTCAAGTGTGAGGCAGCACTTGCAACTAAAAAAAGCTAAACCGAGAACCAGTTTGGCTGTGAAGGCCTATGATTCAATTAACAGAGTTGAGAAAGAATGAGTACTGAAAGTGATAAGCTCTGCACATGCATTAGCTCTTCCTAACTGTCCATTTAAAAACTTCGTAAGGATTGTTAAACTCCAATAAAAAAATGCAGCTGACACGGGTAACCAGCTATCATAGTGATATGCAATGTGCAACTTTCTGCAAATATACTACTGAAGCTGTACAACATGAGGTAGTATCCTGGCTAAACGGAGCACATTTTTTACACCATTATGGTGGATGGATCCACTAATACTGCTATACATGAAGTAGAACTACTATATTTAAGGGCAGCTAAACATGGTGAAATATGCATATTTTTGGTAGCTTCAAAAGTTGTCGACAAACCTAACAGTCAATCAATAAATGCAGCAATATTAGAAGCATTACATGATAAGTTAGGTATTATTGAAGAGGAATTTTACAAGCATCTTGTTGAGTTTTTCTGCTGATGGTGTAGCTTTAATTTTGGCATAAGAAACGGATTAGCAAAGCAGTTTCTAGACCAGGCTGACTGGACTGTTGTTGTCCATTGTGTTGCTCATAGGACTGAACTGGCCATAAGAGACCAAACCAAAGATCTATCATTCCAAAAAAATGAAGAACTTTTGTTAGGATTGTACCTATTTTATCACATGTCATCATTAAACAGGCCTGGAATGTTAAGGGTCAGGCAAAATCTTTCAACACCTCATCGTGTCCTGACAAGAATCAGAAGTATAAGGTGGGTACAACACACTCACCAGGCAGTTGAAAATATTTTGTTAGTATACCCAGCATTTTATATCCATCTTGCTTCTGTAAAAACAGACAATAAACGTTCAACCACTGCTAAGTCTAAAGCCACAGGATTTATGAAGCAACTTACATCGAGATAAATGATTGTTTGTTTACATTTTTTTGTTTGACTTGATCTCAGTAATGCAATGCTTTTCAACTGCAATACAAAGAAAATAATGTCTGCTTTATGAAGTGAATAAGCACTTGAATGCAACAATTACAGCTTTAGAAAAATATAAAACAAATGAGAAAGCTACTACTTTCATTTTCTAATTTGTCTCTAGAAGGTGTTGCCACACATTTTGAACAAGATAGGCAGACATCCTTAATAAATTTGATCAGTAATCTTAAAAAAAGATTTAGTGACCTTGAAAAGCCAGTTGTAAATGTTTTGTCAGTCCTTAATGTCAACACTTGGACTATGAAAGACAAAACTGCTCTCCTGAAATTTGGTGATGATGAGATCAGCTTAATTTGTAAGCATTTCCAGATTCTCTCAGCAAATCTACCTACCAGACCTGTTACTGTATAACATGTTTTGTCTGAATGGGACTCATTAAAATCACTTGTTGTTCATGCTGCTGAGAGGCAACTTAAACATTCATCATCTGTGAACAGTATTAGTTTGTGGCAGGAAATGTGGCGGAACCATGATACAGATTACCACAATGTATTACCATTAACTGCTCTAGCTTCAGCCTCTACAAGTTGGTTCATATGGACATAAGAAATGGACTAAAACCAAAGTTAGTGACTGTTCTTATGCAAATACACCTTCACAATATGATGTAAAGTCTTATGATCCAGTTCCAGCTTATCAGTTATGGAGGAAAGATGTCAGAGGTAGAAAACCCTCAGTCAAGCCATATGGACATAGGATAACATAAAGTTTTGGGACAACATGGGGCCAATTGATCCATGTCAGCTGTTCCATAATAATAATAATTTTAAAAAAATCTTAAAGCCAGCCCTTATTATTCATATACTTGTAGGGCTTTTTTTTAAACTTACTGCCTCTACAACATCCAGAGGCAACACATTCCAAAGGCAAACCACCCTGTTAGAAAAATGAAACTGTCTTTGCTGAAGATGACTCCTACATTGCCAAAATTTATTGTGTCCCCTAGTACTACTGTTCTCACTTTTTAATATGAAAAAAAAGACGATGCATCAACACTATCAGTTCCCTTTACAATCTTAAACACCTCAATCAGATCCCCTATAACTCTTCTTTTTTCAAGAGAAAACAATTTGAGATTTCAGCCTCTCCTCGTATGACAATCCCACGATCCCAGGCACCATTCTAGTAACCCTTCTCTAAACCATTTCCAACAATTC
>NW_013666627.1:16790-38854 GCF_000517525.1 Limulus polyphemus | reverse complement strand
GTTAAATATCTTTGCACAGCAACTTTTAACAAACTTTCCAAGACGTTTCCCACAACTGATGAAAGAGTAATGGTCTATAATTACTGGGACAATTTTTATCAACCTCTTTTGAAAAGAGAAATTACATTAGCTAACTTCCAATCCTCTGGTACCTGCCCACTATTCAAGGACTGACAAAAAATAATAGTAAGTGGCTCACAAATCCAATCTTTAACATCCTTCAAAACCCTTGGTGAAATATTATCTGGTTCAGGAGCTTTATTGTTTTTTAAACTTCCCAATTTTTTCTTAACCAGCTCAGAATTAATGCAGTCATCTCGTTTTCATTTATTAACTGTTCAAGATGTGGAATATTGCTTAAATATTTGTTAGTAGAAACTGAAGAAAAAGCTAAATTTAATAACCCAGCCATCTCATAATCATCACATACTAGCCTTCCTTTATCATCCCTCATGGGTCCTAACCCCATCCTAACATTTTGTTTACCCTTAATGTATTTAAAGAAATCCTTACTGTTAATTTTAAAATTTTCAGCCAATCGTTTCTTATACATCCTATATGACGTCCTAATTCCCTGTTTCACCAACTTTCTTAATCTTTTTTAATCTTCTAAATCTCCCGTCATACCAGTCAATTTAAATTTCTTACATTTATGATGCTTTTATTTAATCTTATCCCTTAAACTCTTTGTGAGCCAACCTGGTTTTTTACTTGCAGCTACTCTTTTCTTTCTAAGAAGAATGTTTACCTTGAATATTAAAAGATTTATCTTTAAAAATTTCCAACATCTGATCAGTGTCTCCAAATATCTCAACTGCCCAATTCACAACAGATAATTCTTGTCACATCCCTTCAAAATTAGCTTTTTTGAAATTTGTAACCAAAATATCATTATTCCTTATCTCCATATGCAGCAAAACATCAAACCTAATAAAGCAATGCTCACTTGCACCCAGATATTCCCCAGGTTGCACCCTCTCAATCACTTCTATATTTGAAGTTAACAATAAATCTAAAATAGCATTGTTTCTAGTATGTTCCTTGACTAACTGGTGAAAAAAGCCATCATAAACAGTTTCAAAAAAACCTTTCTCCTTCATGGTTTGACAATAGCATTTCCCAATCTATATGCTTGAAAATAAAATCACTCATAATTATGACTTCATTAACACCTGAAATCTTAATCTCATTGTAAAGTTTCTCCCTAATTTCATCAGTATCATTTGGTGGTCTGTAGCAAATTCCCACTAAAAGCCTTTTCTCTTTGTATCCTCTGATAGAAACCTAAATGATTCAATCTCTTTTCTATTTACTTTGATACCCTCAACTTCAACAGGATGTAACTCACATTTTACATATAAAACCACTCCCCCTCCCTCTTTAATACTCTATCCCTATTAAATAGCTTGTAACTCTGTATTTCAAAGAAATTTCTGTCATCAAAATCATCTATGTTTAACCATGTTTCAGTTATTCCCATTATATCAAAATCCTCCATTCCTACCAGTGCTCTAAAGTCATCTACTTTATTTCTTATACTTCTAGCATTACAACAGTAACAATTAAGCTTATCCTTATAACTACTTCTAAACTCATTTCCTATGCTAAACTTTTCTCTGCCTCTTATTCTTTTTGCATTTAGTTTTCCTGGCCCTCACCAATGCCTAGTCCAAGTTTAAAACTTTCCTTACAGCTCAGTTAATAGCCTTATCAAACAAGTCAGCCCCTACCCTATTTAAATGTAAACCATCCATTCCAAAAAGCTCCCCTCTTCCCTCCACTGAACTGATCCCACAAGTCCAACCAGCCAATCTGCTCATACTTACATACTAACCTACACCTAGCATTTAGCCCTAGTGACCTACTTATAAATTCATCCCCACAGTTAATTCTGGGTAGTATCCTTTTTCTTTAAATGCCTTTATTAACACCTTGTACTTATTAATTAGCTCCTCTGACCTACCTTTCCCTACATCATTAGCCCCTACATGCACCACAAAAACTGCATTTCTGCCAGCTTCTTTATTATATCTTCTGCTCTGTCAGTTATATCCTCCACCTTTGCCCCTGGGTAGCATAATCTGTTTATTTTCTTCCTAGTTACCCCACAGACTATCCTATCCACATGGCTTATCAAGGAATCACCTATAACTATAACCTCCTAATTATCCACATCCTTCTCTGACCCTTGTTTTCCTTCCTTCCAATAGTACCTCATCTGCAGAAGTCAAGGGCTGAAAGTTGTTACTCAACAGAACATGCTCATTATAACTAATTTCATTATTCTTTACTTTAACAGTACTCTTTCTAACTTCCTGAAAATCAATGTTAACTGATGCATCTCTTGCACGTAAAAGCTTAAGCTCCTCCTGAAATCCTGCTGCCATTTCCCACAGTCTACACTTCTCTTTATCTATTGCCTCTACATTAACTATGATAGCCTCCAACTTCTCCTCCAACCTACAAACTCTACATAAAAATTACACATCTTCATTACTAGCTTCCTTAAAAGTACATGCCAGTCCCGAGCGCACAAATAAAACCCACTCATTGTACCCATTACACCTAACAAACTGTGAACGCTTAACTCCTACACTAGTCTTAACCATTGTATTTATACTTACAGCCTGAAAATAAATACTCAATACCAAAATCCAGTAGCCTATTCTTAACATTGTTACTGTTAAGCCTAATGTTTAAGAACCAATTACTTTTTATCACTACTTTGTCTTCACACCAAAGTAGTGAATTTTATTTTTAACTATACAAAATTTAATAATTTATTAGAACAATATATGTAATTTTAATAATAAAATGTATTTAGCCTGATTTGTATTATAACCCACCTATATCTATAAGCTGAATTTACACTAATGGATTTTATGTACAAGTAAATAAGTTAATTCTTAAAACACCAACAGACAATAAACTTGTTTTTATATTGTATTTATTTATTCTCTTTTATGATTTATCAGTAAGTTGAAATATACCTAAGAATAGAAAAGAAGATGGAAATGGACTCCCTAGACTCTAGCTCTGATTCAGAATCAGAAACAGAATTGTACAGTTCACACTAAATTTACAAAAATAATATGATTTAGTGATTATTTAGGTCTTCAAACTATTTACTCAAGAATAAGTATTCTCATATACTTGCAAGACAATGATTAAACAATTAACTTAACTTTCACAACATCATAAGTAGACTAAGGCTTGTGATGATAAAAGGTCACTCTTGCACAAATTATGCTTTCCATGTAAAAATGTTATGAAAATTAAAGTGTCTTTAAACTTTACAGTTCTTTACTTCCTTTTATTATTACATGTCAATACAAAATGACAGTTTACCAGTTATTACTGACCAATATCATAGAATAGTTATTATGTTCAAATAGATCACTGGGAACAAAATATTTTGAATTTCAAAATTTACTGAATTGTGGGGTCTGGTAAATTTTTTGAAGTACCAGACCCCATGTCTGGTGGCCATAAAAGTTAATTTTGCACCCTAATTAGTGTAAAATCAAACTGAGTGAAGTGGATCAGTGTCAACTTGACGTGTGCAAAATAAGTCGGTAACAACTCAAAACAACTTGAAATTGATCATAAAGATCATCAGAGCAATGATGAAGAAAGGAGAATCAGAATCATAAGGTAATGTAATGTTGATAAGGTTTTGGTTTAGTCTAACTATATGATATAATTACAGGAGAAGAAAAGACAAAGCTGCTATAGTCGAAGTAGAGAATTTCAAAGTAACATATGTGTATGTCATTAATAAAATTAGCTTTCAAGGATACTTTTACTAGGTGGACAGACACTTATAGTTTTAGGGCACTATTTCCCAGAAAAATAATAGATGAGGATGATATTTGGCACTTAGAGTAGTGTACAACTAATCTCCACAACATTGCATGGGAGGAAGGCCAATATGATTTTACAGATGTAATTGACGTTTCTGGGAAGTGAGCCACAATTATACAAAGTTGTACTCAAAAGAACCGGAAAAGACGAAACTCATAACTCGAATAACAGGATTGGTGTGCATAAATCTAGAAAACATTAGATGTACAGCATACTGGCATCTGACTCATTCAAGCCATGTCTATTGTTACTATCATGTACATCCATTTGAGCACTGCACTAAATGGTAAGCCTGTGTCTTATATGAGTGGGTGATTAACAGTGACAGTTTAGTGTTTCAATTCTTCCATCATGAGTTTTAGAATACCAAAATTCCAGAATTGAAAAAAACTATAAGAAGACAATGACAGAAAGAAGCCGAAGACAAAAGAAAGAAAGAGGACATAATTTGAATGTTACTTTTATTTCTACAATTTGCTGCATTTTAATTATTTGTTTTGTCCTTTTATTTTAATTTTGTTTATTTCTAAGAAAGTGTTAAAGGAATATTATGTAACAAAATACTAGAAGATACCGAAGCCTTATTGTTGATTAATGTTTTCTTTATTAACTTAATAACAGTGGTTTTATGAATAAATAATAAGATAATGGAAAAATTATTATTTGATCAAAGAATTTTATGATATATGAAGTTATAACAACATAGATTATAGATCGTTCTTTAATGAAGTAGTCTTATGAAGAATATCTTTTGTTTTGTGAAAATGTCAGCGAAATATAATTCAGTATTATGATAATATGGTTATTGATGAGTGTTTTATACATACATATAAAAGGATAAATGAAAACCATATGAGTATTTAATGACTTACGTAATGGAGAAATCTTAACTATGTAGAAGTTATATATATCTATGAATTATATAATATTATCTCATTTGATTTCATGTCAAGTAAAAAAGATAATGGAAAACTGAGTAAGTATGAAACTCATGTAATGGTGTTTATTGGTAGTTATTAACTCTCCCAACACATGACCTCTTTGTACTCGATTAAAGTCTTTATAGATTTAATACCTCTAACTTTCAATATAGTATGTATATCTTCAAGAAATCTGGCATTCTTTCAGTTCATATTATAAGTCTTTTATATACAAAAATCATATTTTTTCGTGAAGTATTTTTAATAAAATAAAGATTTGTCCAATAATATAAAGTATTTGTTTTAAATAGTCCATGTGCAAATGTTAAAACTAAAAATTATTTTTCTCATCTCAAATTTCCTTTGTGTAATCCCTAAAACCTCCTAAATGTATTTCAATCCTTTTTGTTCAGTAAAACTTTATAGTTTATCTGTTATTTTCTCTACCCTATCTCAAAATGGGATCAGTCAATTCAACCTTAAATAAACCTAAATTAACTTTTTTCTTTCTACAATGACTTCAAATTGTAACATGAAACTACATTTGTTTATCCAAGTTTATCCTAAGTAATATTTCTAACGAAACATAAGAGAGAACTATCAACAAATTGTTAAAGAGAGGATGTCAAAGGTGGGTGTGGCAGGAGGGGTCTGATTTTCTATTTGATAGTTCTGTATCCAAACAAAATTGAAGGCTATAAAAATTATGCTTTGTCTGAGCAATAACGCCTTTATAGAGAGTAATTTACATTTAATTTCATACTTTTTTCGAGGAGTGGTGGATAAAATAGGGATGATAACATGCTAAGAGAAAATGTGTCATGTGGATCACACTAGTGGAAATTGAGGATTTTTTTTTTAATATTACCTTGTAGAATTAACAACCTAAAACTTGTATACTATTCAAATATGATTATTAGCTAAGATTTTATGCTATTTTAATTGGTATAACATAAACAAAAAGTAGTTTAATAAAATTTTGAATGTAAGATACTAAAACCTTGTGTCATGCACAGTAAAGGGTACCTGGGGCAATAGGGTTAACAAATAAGAGACTAATGTGTACAGTTGTAATCATAATTATTGAAAGGGTATAAAACATGTATTACATAATGCTAAAATAAATGATTTTATGATTAACGAGTAAAAAAAATCGGCATTAAGGTCTAGAATATAGCATAAATCAAAGTAAGAATATATTTAGATGGGTTATTGTTTGATACAACAAGAGAAGGTAAAAATATGGAGGTTTAGTGGTGAAATCTTTATCAATGATAAAAATTTCTTTAAGGAGAGAGGAGTGAAGCATTTTGAGGTATTTTTACACTATTTTCAAATGCTTCAAGAAATGAGAAATATAATTTCATAAAATTCCATGTCTAATATACATACATGCAATATGAAGAAAAGTTGGGTAAATCTAATGAATCCATATGAGGAGTTACATTATGATGCATTCCTGGCAGTATTGAGAATCAACTGTTTACATTATGTATAGACTGATGCCACAGCAGCAGAGAGAAAGTTTATATTAATTTCATTAGAGACTGGACACAACTTAAATAAAAGTAATAAGCAAGGAAATCAAACTCTAGGGGGAACTTTGATCTGAAAAGGATGAGGAGAAATATATGCAAACATTCTGCCAACTTACATTCTTCAATCATAGCGAATTGCTGAATTAGTTTTAGTTCCAAGAGTTACAAAGAGTGAAGAAAATTAATCCAATTAAGTGACAGATCTACTTGCCAGTTGGATATGTACACTATTTGGAGAATCTTAAGAATACTAAAGAAATCTGTATAAAAACCAATGTTTTGGGGCTAAAAGTCAGTCTTCTGGCTCGTATGAAGAAGTCAAACAACCTGCTGCTGCCTGTTCCAACTATGTCTGAGCCCATAACAACATTGAAGATGTCTAACATTTCCTGTTCAAGCTCCATGGAAGTAACTATTGCTATTTCTCTCAGAGTCAATTAATGTAGTTAGGAATTGAATGTTCAGTGGCTAATATTAAATAATTAACAAAAGATACATCTGAGCAGTTTCCAATTAATGGGGTAATTGATAATTTACTGATAGTATTAAGTAATTTAAAGAATATTATAGAGAGGTTAATTGAAGTACAGTTACCTGCTCAGATTGAAAAATTTAATAGTTTTAACAGTGAAATGTTTCAAGATACCTTCAGTAATTTCATTGTAGCCTAGTATAATAATATATTGCATTAAAGTGTTGTGTTTTGAATCTCAGTCTCCAAGTCAGTTATTTATTCTAACTGTAAACTTCCTTGAAGTGACTTGTGTACTCCACTCGTGACTGCAAACCTGGATTATAAATAAATCTATTGTTAAACTGGATTAAGTTGAGCTCCAAATGACTAACCCACACAGCAGTCCAAGTTTTTACACTGACTAGATGGAAAGCTACTGACTGTCAGCACCCAATGCCAATTCTCCATCTTTTATAGTGTTAAATAAAGTGTAAGTTTATTAGGTTTTATTACAGTGTTATGTTTCTAATTTAATGTAGTAGCTGTTTTATTTAGTGTTGTATGAGCAGACATGGGAAAGCTGTCCAGGAGGTCTGGACCCCACCAATTTTTTCCCCAGAAATTAATAATTATTATTTAATCTAATATTAGCAGCTAATGAACTAGAAGAGGTTTGGACCCCTTCATTTTTTTAAAATACATCAAGCAGGATTCTCACTAGGGTCCCAGATTCTCAACTTTTTTTTTCAAGTCCCAGCAAGATTTTCAAGAGCCCAAAACTAATTTTCAATTTTCAAGGATCCAATAGGTAGAATATAATAAACTCATAAAAACAAAAAATGCACTTCAGAGTCAATGAAAAACATTATTTACAATGTACACTACATGTTTACCTTCTGCAATTGGAAAAGGGCATGTTAATGTTCAGTGAAAAACTTTATTTTGAATTTACACTACATGTTGTTTCCCTTTAAGATTTTTTATCTGAGTTGAAGAAGCGCATTTTTGTGCTCAACAAAAAACTATTATTTATAATGTACACTACATGTTGCTTACCCTCAGCAAGTGCTAAAGTAGGATAATGTGCAAGAGGATAAAATGAACAGCTTTTCCAATAAATATGAAAATATCTCTTCTGTTTTTAAGGTACCATTACTTAAAAATGACTACTAGTTTCTTGTTTTCCTTTATGATTTGTTTTGGTTCAATTAACATGTCTATAAACAAATCATTGCAAAAACATGCTTGTGTACCAACTATTAAACTTTAATATCTTACAAATTATTTTCAAGCAGTAAATAAAAAACACCTTTAAGATTTTAAAATTAAAACTACTTGTCATTTGTCTCTAAAATATATACATAACTCAAAGAATATGAAAACATTGTCATAAAACAGACAAGATTTTATATTGCTTTTGGGGGAAAATATTTAACTCTATGAGGTCAGTTACTTTGACCAACCTTGTAAACCCCATAAAATATATTAGAAAATAATTATAAATTTCCCCTATTTTCTGTCTGGAATGACTGCACATTAGAACAGAAAACCACAATTGTTTATCCTAAGTATCTTAAAGATTGTAACAGTATATATCTATTTATACTTATATTTTATTGTTTTATTGCCTTTGAACCATCTTTAACTAATCACTCGGGGAACATGGAGTTCATGTTATGCTAACAAATTACATTACCCACAAGCTACTATACGAGCTGCTCTTGTGTGCCTAGTGAAATATTTTTGTTATAATATTATTATTATTTATTTTAACTAATCTAAAAGGATCCCTATTTTTACATTTTAGTTACTTTTATAATTAGACATAAAGAATAAACATGAAAAACAAGAAATAAAATACTTAACCAATCTTCTTTTTTCTTGCTGTAGTTTTTCGAAGAGAGTTAACCCTAATTTTTACTACTATAGATAGTAATGCACTTAATAATTTTTATTTAATCAAATAATGCACCAAACAATATAGACTAATAACATGCAAAAAGTAGATTAATTCCTTACCTCTCAAAATTTTTCTGGCTTTCTAACTATGCGACAAAAGTCATTATAAATTCATCCAAGCTAGTCATTAACTTTCTCACAGGAACGATGTTGGTACTCTGTGTGAAATTGATGTTTAACTGTTCAGAACATAATGTTATACAATATCATTTGATAGATGAAAACTTTGACTTTCTATTGGTTATATGTAATATATATTTAAATGTAACAGAGAACTATTAAAAAATTACTGAAAGAGAGATGTGACAGGTGGGCGTGGCAGGAGGAGTCTGATTTTCTATTCAATAGCTCTGTACTAAACAAAACTGAAGAATATAAAAATTATGGTTTGTCTGAGCTATTACAATTTTATAGAGTAATTTATGTTTAATTTCATACTTTTTCGAGGGATGGTGGATAAAGTAGGGAAAATGACAAGCTAAGAGAAAATGTGTCATGTGGGTCACACTAGGGGAGATTCAGGATTTTTTTTTTTTAAATATTTCTTGTAGAAATAAGAGCTTAAAACTTATATACTATTAAAATACAGATTATTAGCTAAGATTTTATGCTATTCTAATTGGCATAACATAAACAAAAAGTAGTTTAATAAAATTTTGAATGTAAGACACTAAAACCTTGTGTCATGTGCAGTAAAGGATATCTATGGTGATAGGGTTATAATTATTATTATTTGTTTTACTTTAACTAACCTAAAGTTTTCAATTTTTACATTTTAGTTACTTTTATAATAATAAAAAAAACCCATGAAAAACATGAAATAAATTACTTTTCTGGGCTTCTTTTTTTTGCTGTCAACTGTCAATGAGACTCAATCCTACTTTTTTTTTTTAATACTAATTTAATACTATTTAATTAAGTAATGCACCAAAAAACATGGAATAATAACATGCAAGAAGGAAACAATGTTCCAGAACTATGACAATTTGTCTGACTTTCTAACTGTGAGAAAAAATCCATCAAAGATTCAGCTTAGCTCATAGATGTGTTTCCAGTATAAATAAAGTTTGAACAAAAAGGAAAAACTGACAATTTTCTGTACAGAAACCAATGTAATGTAATATGTTACTTGACAGAGAAAAACTTTGGCTTTCTATTGGTTATAAATAGTATAGTCTTAAATATCGGTTAGAACTAGTGGCAAGTTCTGAAAGAGAGGATGTGACAGGTAGGCATGACAAGAGGGGTCTGATTTTCTATTTTATTACTCTGTAACTAAATAAGATAGAAGACTATGTAAATTATGCTTTGCCTGAGTGAGTAAAACATTATAGTTAGTAATTTATGTTAAATTTCATACTTCTTGGAGGGGTGATAAAAAAATTAGAGAAGAGAGAATACATAGATAACAAATGTAAAAATTTTCATACAAGGGGAGATTGACAATTTTTTTAATATTTTCTTATAAAATTAAGAACTATGTTATGAAGCCCAGTTTATTCATATACATTGATAATAAAGTAGTTTAATTAAATTTTGAATGTAACTCTGTGAAATGTAAAATGTGCACTTTGATCTACTCAAGGTGAATGGGTTAATCATGTGGTACTTTCACATGGCTTTATTTTCATGCAATTTATCGTCATTGATTAAACATGCTAGAAGTTGATGGCAGATAGCTGTGTGCAAACTATATGCTGTTTAGTTCGTTATGCTACAAAGTTTGAAGCAAAGTACTTGTGCTTGTCTTGAGTGTGGAGTGTTTTGAGGTGCGTATTCGGTATCGATGATGTCAAATCTCACGCGTTCCAACAAATTCTCGTCCGTAGAGGACCTGGGAGTTCTGGTTAACTAGAACCCTGTTAAGAACTATTTTTTTGTATAAGCAGGTGTGAATCTAATTCTGGAGGTCTGGACCTGCCTCCATATTTAACAATACCACAGACATTAATGTAAATTTATAAGTACTGCTGGTAAAACGTCTAGTTGTACCCCCTCCTACAAAGCTATGAAACCATCCCTGATGAAATGTAAATTGTAAACTCCATTTTTTGCATTGTATTATATTTTTTTTAATCAGCATAAGTTTACCCTTTAGTGTCAAATAAACTATAAAGTTTCTTCTTTTTACACTTTCTATGTATTATGTTTGTAACACTATAACTCTTATTTTCCTGAATTTGTGTTCTGGTGAAAGTTATAACAGGCACTAGCACTTCTGAAACACTGAACTTTCTGATCATGGGCCAAACATTAACAATTCTACAATCCCTCCCCAACTCCAAAGCAATATTCTTTATCCATTTCTTCATGCCAGCCTTTTGACAATGTGATAAATTTGAAATGTAAATTCACTAATCAAGTTTAATTACTAGACATTGCCTAATTTGTATCTTATAGTAAACTAACAAATCAATAAAATGTAAGACCAAATAATTATCCTGTTATGTAAAACTTAAAACATGTTTATTATTGGATATACAAAGTATAATATTTATGGTTACAATGTTTCACCAGGTTATATTTCACCAGTTATATTATGACTACCTCTACTACAGGTACGTTGGAGGAAACAAAGAAAAGTGAAAAGTCTGGATGTAGTCATATTCAGCTTGGACACGTCCTAGTATATAGTGATGCTAATATATACAAGTTGTCTTAGTGATTTCTCAGCACACGTGTGTTTGACAGTTTATTCCAGCCAGTATTGTACAATTTATGCATATTAAATTCACATGTCACATTTTTGCAGAATTCCTTGTTATATATGCAGGAACTTTTAATAAAACAAAAAAAATAGAAGCACTGTGTTCCTAAAGTGTAGATGTAACAAGAAATAATTACTGGGTTCTTTTTATGTAATACAACATAAAATATGTTCTAAACATCCTTATTTATTCCCTAATAGTTTTCAAACTTTGTAAGATAAAATTATGACTATCAAAAGTCCTATTTTACAAAATAAACTGATGTTATTCTAATTTTTATTATGTTTTACATGAAATTTAGGCTACTTAGAAATTGTTTAACTTTAACTTTAGCTAAATATGTATATGCCTAATAAAATTTATTTATGATTATTTGTTTCCCTTGCTTACAAGCCATTTGAGTAACTATGCAGTTATAGGTACCACACTTCTGGCTGACATCAATCAGCAAGCTTCAATAAGTTCAATACATAACCAAAGTTATGAAAGAACTCAAACAGGCACACATTTGCTTAACATTCTAGGACTGTAATAATAGGTACAAAGAAACTAACAGTTCATTTTTCTCAGTACAAAACAAATGCTAATAAATCAACAAGTGGAGAAGAAGTCACAATGCCTCATTAAAAATCACATACCATGTCTGGAAAGAGTTCAGAGTTCAAGAAGTATTCTAATCATAACAGAAAACTCAAGCTCTACACAGAATAGATGTTTATATAAAAAGAATATGTGTAGACCAGAGGTCAAATGGCCTGGATTTCTAGCCATACTAGAGATACAGAGAAGAACACACCAAATTCCAAGAAAACTGAGGAAAAACAAAAGCTTTGGTAACATGTGTATAACCAAAGCAGCATCTTAGTAGTATGCACAAAACAATAAAGCCAAAGTTAGAATGATGTACTGAAGTAATGATGTTGGTTCTTCTCAGAACAATGCCCCAGATCCTGTCTGTTAAGTAAATAAGGTCATGATTTTGAGATATCATCAGTTCACTCCAGAAAAGACAATGATTTTGTTTCCATGGAAGTCTTTTCTTGCAGTATGTAGTTCAAAAAGTTCAACTAGAGGTGTCTGTACTAGCTTCAGAGAAGAATCTTCACCCTTCAAATACTGTGCAAGTAAAATTAACCTCTCTCTCTTAGTTTAGTTATGTTTATTTATAATATTATGTCCAAAGGTTTATTTATACTTGAATTAATTGATAAGCTATTAGATATGATTGAAGAGTTAATGGAAATTCCGGAGAATTGTTAAAATACCCAAACACTGAAGGTAAAAAACTTGAATGTACATCTGTTAAATATATTAAACCCGAAAATAGTTCCAACTTCCAAGAGTCCAGTACTGTTCTGGATTTGAGTTCTATTCAGCAAAACCCTATGCACAAATAAAATGGTAGAAAATACTAGGTGCCATGATGAAATTTCAGTCACCATGGTGAACTGATGACCAGGATTTGTCAAAGCCTGAGTTCCAGTGTTGCAAGTTCAACATCTGTATAAAAGTCAACCGTACAAGTCTTTAGCAGCTAAAGCTAAGTATCCTAAGGAGAACATGAAGCAGAAAAAGGTAACTGAGATATTAGTAAACTACCTAATTAAGGGTATGCATCTGTTGTGAACTGTGGAAAAATGTGGATTTGTAATGTTATTTGAATCTCTTAATCCAAATGCTGTCAAGGAAAACTTAAGTTTGAATCTTATCCCAAACTGTACACCAGCATTCAAGCAGTTGTTATGGTCCAACTTTCTATGACAGGTGATGTGCTATTTTCTTTTGGCATGTGGACCTCCACAGCAAATGACCAGTACCTTGGTTTTGAAAAACTATGTTCATCAAAACTGTGAGCTTCCACCACCTCACTCTGATAAAGTTATAGCTCAAGCTGTTACACAGTGTCTAGAAAGTTGGAAGATCTAGAATAAGGTTTAAGTAATTGTATCAAACATTGCTTCCAACTGTGTGAAAGCTGCTAGAAACATGGATCAAAAGTAAATACCATGCTTTGGCCATACCTTGAACTTAGTTATCAAGAAAAGACTAAATGCAGGAATGGACCAAGTGATCACAAGCTGTTCAAGTTGGCTGTGCATTTCAATCGTAGTGTTATTGTCAAATATTGTCTGGTAAATAAACAAAAACAACTTAGTTTAACAGAACACAATCTGATTCTCCATTGCAAAACCAGGTGGAACAGCATTTATGCTATGTTGAAGATAACTGTAGAGCAACAACAACTCATAAGTGTGGCACTAATGGAGTTGAATAAACCAGAGTTAATGCTAGAATTAGAAATAAGCAATATGGGAAAAGCTGATTAAACTTTTTTGAGAGTTTACTCAAAACTTCAGCAATGAATTTTATGCTGCTTTATCAAGTTTGTTACCTACACTGCATCACTTAAAAATCCTCCTAAAACAAGTCATATGTGACTCCAGTGATAACACAGATTAACCCTTTTGCTACAGGCAGGTCAAAGGGTGCATGTCATGACATTTTAGAGAGCTATTTTCAAAGGTTTATTAAATAGCTTTGCTATTACTTATATCAAAGGGATTCACATCAAAATGAAGGTTATATTTCAAATTTTAATATTATATATGTTATAATTTCTCATTTTAAAAGGAAATATAAAAAAAAACTATAAATATTATTTTTTTGCATGTTACATAGAACTTCCTGTTGTATAATTGTTCCATTTATAATTAATTACACCTACCACATAAAGTGTGCAGTAGTTAACGAATTAGAAACTCAAATTGGAGATATTTACAAGTTATCATTTAAAATAAGAACCTCCTACCTCTTTGATTTGCTGGATATAAGTATATTTAGCCAATCTAGTTGTTTGGCTCCTCCCACTACTCCATTCTTTCAAAATCTCTTGTCTAGTCCCACATAGTTTTATTTTTCTAAGAATTTAAAACCAATAGAAAGAGTAGTTACATGTGTTTGTAAATCTTATAGCCACTTGTAAACAGCTTGAAGGAGAAAATCATAATTTCACTCAAACTGCTGAAGTGTGATGACTAAGTTGTTGCTCTGAAGAGAAATGTGATTTTTTTAAAACTCATATAAAGCTTGTTTAGACACCCAAATAAATTACAGGTGTTTTTATGCACTAATATAGTACGTGGATTTTTTTATATGTATATTTGAAGTATAAAAAAATTAATAGCTCTACACCCTCCATTCAGGAGGCTTAGCACACGCAACACTCAAGCACAGTCTCGTAACCACCATAAGTACTCGAAATCTATGTTTTTTTTTAAGTATATCTTTTTTATTCTTGTAGGTTTTAAGAAAAATAACTAAAATTTAAGCATTTGTGAATGAATAATAACAATATATATAATATATGGTAACTGAAATTTCCTATATTTTGCAAAATTCTGGTATTATAGTTAGAGATTTGTACTTTGACTTTGCAGGTCCATATAGTTATGCCTGATGAATATGTATTATTCTTTTAATTGTCTAAATTGAGGTAAAATAAAAGCAAACTATACAACACTAGAAGCTAGAAAACCTACAAAAAGCTTTATTCATAACAGTTTAGAAAGATACAACACTACACGTCTGCAGAATAAAGTTATGTACAAATGATATACATCTTTAAGATGAATAATGCACATACAAATTGCATGAATTAATATCAAGTTATACACATTCTAACATACCAAAATGTATACAAATGTTGACACATGATAGAAGGAACAACCAGAATGAAAGGATCAACAATGGAATGAAAACATACCTAATGTTGTGCACAGGAAAGACTGTATCAATGAATACAAGTTTACATTGGTATTTTACTACAAACATTTTAGACATTGTAAACTGATTTTGACACATGAAAGGGAGCATCACTACTGTATCAATAACAAAAGAAAACTTTACAAAATATTTCAGTCAAAATTTAAAGTAAAAAAGTAACCACTGTTGTACTTTGAAATACAAACGTTAAAATATTTAGAGAAAAAAAATTAAACAAAGGAAGAGAGCAGGCATAGATAAAGAATTAACATCTTTGAAGAGTAACATTAATATGTTACTCTTCAAAATATTTAATACAGAGATATTCATTACACAGTTTACATTGGATTGTTATTATATTTTCTGGGAGGCACAGTTTGCATCTCTTCCTGTGACTTCTATCAACAGTTGTTGGTTAATGCCTGCCAAGAGTGAATCTCAGAGGTGATGAGTCCTGTGCAGTTCTTGATAGTGGTATACCAGAAGGACCTGGTCTGCTTTGAAGTAGAGGCTCAATAAGAGTTGTGACCAGGTCCATTTTGAAGGCCTTCTGAGATAATGCCAGCTGATTGGTTTGTCATTTGTACAAAATATAAGCATTTATAAATGTCAAGTCCAAAAGTTAAAAAAATAAACAAATTTTATAAAATTTTATTGTTCTTTGTCCAATAGAATAGTAACTTAAGTGTTGGTCATTCAGGTCCACCCCTCCCATAAACTTGTTGTAGTCCACAATTAACTGAGGTTTTGTAACCTCAGCATCCCTCCCTCTTCTCGTCATAGTATTACAGTGTAAAGTAGAAAGTGCATAAATGTCTCGTATGTCAGTCCACTTCACAGCTGTCAGAGTTCCACATAAACAAAATCTGCTTCCCCTCTCTGTAGGTTTGTAGAAACAAGTTGCTGTGGGAAATACAGTCTGTCTTTCCCACAAGCATAGGTTCCTATAGTCAATAGTTTGTCTAATAAACAAGGGAAAATGTTAAAGTTGTCCATGAAAACCCAGTATCCTAGTCTGTTGTACTTGTCCATCAGTTCCATCACAACACTGTATGCTAAACCTTTAGCTGGCATTTGTCCCTCTTTGCCTGTGTAGATTTTAAACTTCAGACAGTATCCACTCATAGCTTCTGCCAGGACCCACACATTGATTCCCCACTTGACAGGTTTATTTGGTAAATATTGAAAGAAACCAATTCTATATTTTGTGCCCAGCATCTGTTTATCTGTAGTTAGTTCTCTGTTAGGAGAGTAGTGGGAAACAAAAGAGTTTAACAGATGGTCTATGATAAATCTAACCTTAAAAAGTATATCATAGTTAGAGTCATAATGGCTGGAGATGGCTTGAATGGGTAATGAAGAAAAACTTTAATATAAGTTTAACATAACAGCAAATGTACAACGTTTCAACGAGGTTTTGTCATCATCAGGTACCTTTTAATTTGTCCATAAGACAGAATCAAGAAAAGCTGGTTCTGTCTGAGGCTATCTTGTTTTGTACACTTATTCTGTCAGGGGTACAGCAACTGAAACATCAGCTTCCTCAACTGTTGATTCCTTTGACAAACTGCCACTTTTGTAGTAAAAACTGCATCTCCTCCTCATTGAGAATCTTTTTCTTTCTGAATTCATGGAACTTCACCTCAAGTTCCCTTTTAGCTTCCATTTCTACAAGAAAAAAACATTAAATATATATTACATTTTGCATCATGTATTCACTGTTGTATAAAATTATAATATGATGTGTATTAGTTCTTTACAAGCAGTACATTTTATGCTAAAATACAGAAACAACTACAATGTATTTTGGTCAACAACTATATACTAAAACTATTGAACAGTGATTTCAAATGTATTATAAATAATAATTACTTACTTATAGGTAAAACATCAGTAGCAAGAATTATGCTTCAAGTAGAATGTATTTGCTTGGTATCAATTCGTCTACATCTTCCAACAAAGTGCAGAGAAATAGCCAAAGTGAGAGTTCTTGAATGAATTTGAATGTTTGCAAAACAGTAACTGGATTTGAAACCTGAATGTTTATTGGTTGATGAATAAGTTTGCTGAAAGAGAAGTAGGAATTCACAACCATGTGCATCAATAAGATCTTTGTACACATATACAGTATACCTCTAAATTTCGAACATCCCAAAAGGATTACCAATATTCCAAGAATTGTGATGTTTATTGTATCAGCACTAAACCATGGAATAAACATTTTAACAGATTCAAAGTGGTCTTATTGCTCAGGAGAATACTTGTTGTAAAACACTTTAGGATACATACATACATAAGCAGATAAATTTCATATCCTGTTGTAGGCATAAATGTTTTCACTGATTCTAAGTGCAGTGAGATTACTAAGGTTAAATTCCCTAGGAAACACTGTAAGATATATAAGCAGATACATTAGACATCCTGTTCTCGGAGCAGAGGTCAAGTCGGCTATCCCTTCGTGCATACTTTGTTGCGTTCAAAGGTATCATATGGTGTTACGTAAACAGTCCACTGACACAAGAAGCGATTTATTGCTTTACTTTCAGCAGATTTCTACTTCAGTCGCAGACATAGAAAATAAATGTGAAATGCTTAGCAGTCGAAACTCTCAAGAGAAGTACTTTGAAATCTTATGAACAATAATCAAGAAAACAGGGCAAAGCCACACATTTTATTTCTGATTTTAAAAATTTTCTCTTCATCATACTTTGATGATTTGTCTACTGGCTGAAGAATAAAACATACTCTTCAGGTAGCGGTAACAACAGACGAAATATAAAGTTCTATTATAAACAAAGTTTCATATTTACTTAAGAGGTTTTAGTGATTATAAAAATGAAGGTTGAGATTTTTGAGACAATGAGAAGTACTTTTAATCTTTACATAAAAATCACTTGCTCTTGGAATATTAAAAAATATATATATCCAATTCATTCACAGACAAATTAATTGTTAGCTAAAAATACTTCATTAAAAAACTGATTTGTTTTGTACAAACAACATGTAATGTTTAGTAAAAGTCTGCCAAATTTTGTGAAAGTACACATACTGTATTAAAAGTCATAATATTAAAAATATATACAAGTAACAATGGTCGGTCCTTCAGACCGAGCCCGTGTTGAAAAAGTTAAACAAGCAATGCTTGAGGATCATAAAAATAGATATACACCAAGGTATTGTGCTACTGGAATGCACCAAACTACCATTGCAGCACCCAAAATTCAAGCTGAGTCCCAATACTTCAAAAACTAAAAATATGTATGTATAAAAAAAAAACATTATTCAATTTACACCTAAAATTGTCTTTCATAACCAAACACTTAATAAGATGGTCACTTTTTTTTGCTATTTGTGTTAGCACAAAAGGAGGTACTCATGGTTTCATAAAAATTAACGTTGTTAATATTATAGCACAGTTTGAAAGATAATAAATTAATAAGATATGCAATTTTAAAACTTGTTTTAATGTTAATGATTTTTATTTAGTACACAGTTGTTTTTTTTTTACCTTGCTGCTTAACCCATAAACTGCGGATGATGGATATTTCTGTCATTGAAGTTTTGTGGCTCAGCTGCGAATGACGAAATATCCGTCAGTCACACATATATAACTATAACTCTATGCGAATGATAAAAATTACCATTTTATTGTGATTGATGGCAACTCAGTTTTATCTGTGAGTCAGAAGACGGCAACTGAGTTAATGGGTTAATTTAAAGGAAGTTGAGTTACACGTTTTCTCTTGCTATTATATGCATATTCAATTTGACTATAATGTAAGTAGTCTCAAATAATTAGTGTTCAGTATATTTTCTTTCTTTAAAATGGACTCAAAAAATTTAAATTAGCCTATGAGATCTTTATCCTTATTGTGATTTTCACAGGTCTGAAAATTTTGAAAAGGTTCCAGCACTATAAATTTTTCACTACACCATTGGATATACATAAGCTGCCACTGTTAACATTCTGATGGAAGTGTACTTTCTGAATGCCAGACTTAAAGATATGTCTTCCTGAATCACTATGGCAAAAGGAAAGTATGTAATATGATAAAGGATGAAGTTATTTGGATGTTGACATCAACAACTCTAAGCTGTTCAGAAGAAATAAGCAAAGTCAGTACACCTTCATGTAGTTTCAGTGCCCAGGAAGTTCAAGAACTACTAACAAATCAAAATACCACTACTAGTTTGAAGTTGCTGACATCTACTTACAAGAATAAGAAAGTTCCAGTAGTACAGAAATCTACTGAAACGATTGCTCAAGAGCAAGTGAATAGGTACATGTCCACTCACTCTATTCATCTACAAGACAAACCACTGAAATTCTGGGCAGATAATGCCCATTTGTACCTACAATTTAGTAGACTTGCAGTTAAGTATCTTGCAATTCCAGCAACTAGCATCCCTACAGAAACAAACATATACATTTTTTCATGAAAATTTATTCCATAGCTTCACTGATACACTTACCAACTACATGCAAAGGAAAGGATTGTTTTTGTTTCCCATGATGATGAAAATAAGAAAATTTAAACTACCAGCGAGTTTTCGTCATAACTTACTCTAATTCTGCATTTAAACATCAACTGTAACTTTTAGAAGAATAGAATCAAAGTCTTGGGCTCCTTACCTTAGGAAAGACATTGAATTGTTGGAAATGGTTCAGAGGAGGGTTACTAGAATGGTGCCTGTGATGGAAAGGTTGTCATACGAAGAAATATTAAGATCTCTGAAAATGTTTTCTCTTGAAAAAAGAAAAATTAGAGGGGATCTAATTAAGGTGTTTAAGATTGTAAAGGGAATTGATAGTGTTGATGCATCACCTTTTTCATACTTAATGGTGAGAACTGTAGTACTAGGGGACACAAATATAAATTTTGGCAAGATAGGAGTCATCTTCAGCTGAGACAGTTTTATTTTTCTAACAGGGTGGTTGGCCTTTAAAATGGGTTGCCTTCATATGTTGTGGAAGCAGTAAATTTCAGCAAGTTTAAGAAAAAGCTTGACAACTATATTAATGATAAGGGCTGGCTTTAAGATTTGTATTTTTTACTTCATTTATTTAATAGTTTTAGTTTAGTTTAGAGGATGGGACAGCCGAGATGGATCAATAGGTCCTTTTTGTCCCTAAACATTTTTATGTAATATGTTTCTTATAACAATTTTTAGGCATGTCACACTGGCATTCAGAGTTTAAACTATTATATGTAACTTCAGCATTCTACATAATAGTTATTACTGCCATTATACTACTACTAACAGTAACATTAATATTCATAGTCTAAGATATACCACTATCACTGTTAGCATATTAGACAAAATAACATACTAACATTAACATGGGGCCATCTTATCTTTCAAATTTCAATGCTGTTCTCGTATACCCACTCTTGAGAAAAGCTTACTTAAAGGAACACTACTTTTCAGAAAATCTTTGATTATTTTCTTTTAAAGAAGTTGAATAATATTATTATCAGTAATACTAATAGTAATAAGCTACTTATATAGACTTAGTAATAGTATTTTAAACTAAAAAGTAGTTTTAGAAGGAATCTTAGCAAAATATATATATACTGATTTTAAAAGCTGAAATTTCAATTGAAAATATTTAAACTTTAGAACTTTGGTGTTAATAGTTTCGTTTTGAGCTTACTGATTATCATTTTAATTTTATTACAAAAAATATAACTTTACAAGTTACAGCTTCTATAGTTAGATTATTTTTTGTGTTCTTAAAATAATAATCTTACTGTAAAAGCTGTGACATGTAACAAAGTAAGTTTTAGTGTTATTTTACAAACTGAATACAACTTTAAAAGTGTCGAATGCTACAGATTTTTCTGCTCACTTTCAATGTTACACGATGTAGATTTCACGCTAGACTGTAGTTACGCTAAGCCTAACTTGTATGTACTTTATAATAATCGCCAGATAGTATCATATAAAAAGTTTTAAAACGTGAAATTCAAAATACTTACAGAAAGTTTTCTAGCTTTAATCTGACAATTGAGCCCTTCTGATATCCATTGTTTTCATTATTTCGTACATTTCCTATTTTTTGTTTTGTTAGAAAAGTACCTTGTTTAATCTTGCTACTTCCCATTTCGCCAGTAATAACGATATTTCCCGCGTCGCACAATTATAAAAAGTTTCCGGCGTTAGAATTACTACCATGTAAAAAAAAACATTTTTTATCTTATTTTTTTTAAAGCTTAGAACTAACACTTTTATGAGTGCAGCATACTTATGAAGATGAAAAGTTATATATATATATTGTTACGTCTCCGTTCGTTCGTTGATTAATTTTCCGTAAATTCGTTCCAACGAAACTTTAACGACACATGTTCTTTCTTAAATAAAACTGGTTTATTCTTTCCAAATACAACTTTACCGATACACTTACTTTCAACTGTCGCTAGAACGTCTCACGTGCTCGTGCTCGACAATACTCAGTTCAATTACACAATCTCTGACTGCAGTTCAATTACTCATTACACTGTTGTTCAGTCACGTTGTGAACGTCTTATATATACAAGACTAACACATATCTAGTAAATGCTAGGGCATTCTTGAAGGAACAGGATATTTCTACAAAGAGGTGGCGTGATACTAGTCACGTGACCTCGCTGACGCAATACTGCCCCCCTTAGTATTGTTCGTCCCGAACAATAGCCACTTATAATAGACCAATAACAATTAACAATAACTTAATTAAATGTATAGAAATACAAACACAAAATTACAATTCAACAAAGTCTCTTAATTTTATGGGACGCATCTTCTTCCGTACTGGTCGCCGTCTCGTTGGCTTCTGCTTCATATGGGGTTCATCTGCTTCATCAGGAAATGTCCTATC
>NW_013666627.1:13341-15790 GCF_000517525.1 Limulus polyphemus | reverse complement strand
GGAAGGGGCTTGCCATTGTCTGGGGCTGATTAAGTCGATGCTTAATTGTTTATTTTGCTGTTCGAGCTGCCACTGTTGCACGTTTTCTTGCAACTGCTGTTGTCTCTCTTCTCGTTTCTTTTCTTTTTCCTCCAACAACTGCTGTAATCTCTCTTGTTTATTTTGTTGTTCGAGCTGCCATTGTTGCAGATTTTCTTGCCACTGTTGTTGTCTCTCTTCTTGTTTATTTTCTCGTTCTACTTGTTTCTTTTCTTTTTCCCCCAACAACTGCTGTAATTTCTCTTCTCGTTCTTCTTGTTTCTTTTGATGTTCTTGTATTGCTGCCATCAAGTCTGCAAGGCTGTAGTTTGATTTGCCACTTCTCGTTTTCATTTTTTTTATCCCACTTTCTGACATCAATTTGTTACGTCTCTGTATGTTTGTTTGTTAATTCTTCTAAGATACAAGTTCTTTCTTTATAAAACTTGTTTATTCTTCCTCAATACAACTTTGTAATATACTTAATTTTCACAGTTACACACAGTATAGTTCACAACAATTCTCTCACTTTCTATCGCGCTTAGACTTAATTGTCCGTCCCCGCAAACTATAGTTCCGATATCTGTGTTTGCTATCCTCAGTTCCCGCCGACCGTAATCGCTGTCTTTCTTTCTCTCTGCCTGCTTCGTCTCTGCTACATCTCTGCCAGTGTCTCTGTCTCCACTACTGCTTCGACTCCGTCTGTCTCTCTCACTGTCTAGCGCACTTATATACAATAATACTGCCTGTTTTAGAAACTTCTAAGACTCTCAACACGTGCTACCAGCGTCAATTGACTCCCGCTGTCGCAACACACTAGCGAATCTTCTAGAATATTCGTCACGTGACCCCACTGTCATAACACACTAGCGAATCTTTTAGAATACTCGTCACGTGACCTCCGCTGTCGTAACAATATCCAATCAAGACTATACACACATATGGCAACCACCCACACAACTAATAACAATAATTAAAGAAAGATGAAAGCTAAGCAGACAATATATGCAAAATAGAGATCTTACAAATATACACTCAGAAAGAAAATTCGGAAAGATGTTCAAGAACTAAAAATATATAACTGGAATCAACTTTGCCCACAGTTATATGAAACAACTGACCCATAACAATTCTGGACACATTTAAAACGATTCACAAATACAGAAAACTCAATCCGAAATTACCCACCTCAAGAAACACATAACACTTTAGAACACACAAACTTTGAAAAATCTGAAACATTTAAAGAACACCTACAAAATACGTCCTGGACACACTATGAACCAGACATGAATATACATTTCTTTAATGAGTTGAACAACTCTGTAACACAAATCTGTAAGCACCACTATTCCCTCCTAACATACACAATGACCAAACAAATGATGATACAAACGAAAATTCTGCAATATATCAGATGACAAAAACCATAACGGAAACAGAAGATAAACAAGCAATTAAAGTAACAAAAATCAAAGCTCCAGAAGAATATGGCATTCAGGCTGTCCTCCTCAAAAAAGGCACTTGGAGATTGTTTGAACACCTAACAGTCCTTTTTAACCTTTCATTAAACTCTAGATACATCCTAGTTTCTTGGAACCGAGCGATTGTATTAATGTTCCACAAAGAAGGAAAGCCAGCAAATAAACCAAACAGCTACCTCTCGATCAGCCTGACCAGCTATGTAGGTAAAATTTCAGGAAGAATAATCAGTAACCAACTCTCCACATTCTTGGAGATTACTTCAAAATTACCTGAAATCCAAAATGGATTTAGAAAAGTTAGACAGACTACAGACTACTTAGTTCGTCTAACAGAATCAATCATAGATAGCTTTAATAAGAATGAATGCACTGTCGCATGCTTTCTCGATATTGAGAATGTATTCGACATGATATGGCACATTGGTCTACGGTTCCATATTTAAGAAATGGAAGTGCTGAGCGGTACTATTCACTGATGATCAAACCTTCTGAAGAACATAAAATGTAAAATAATTGTTGGGGGAATCTTCTTGGAATTATTTACTCCAGAGGCAGGCGTACTTCAAGGAGGGGTAGATAGCCCTATCTTATTCATGATGTATGTAAGTAATATGCCCCTTAAGGATCCAAATCTAGGTCTGGAAAAGTGCTCCTACTTCTTCAATAGCAGCAACAAATATACAAACACAATTAAATAAAATTGTAGAACATTACCAAAAATACCCTATCAAAACAAATGTCCCCAAAAATCAATTGATAGTATTTGCAAAACTAAAAAAAAGACCCTTCAAAACTATATATTGTTACAACAGTGAAAGTCACGTGACGCTAGTAACACATTATGATATTCTTGAAGGTTCATGAATGCCCGAGTGTTTACTAGATGTGCAGTATTCTTGTATATAAGACTGCCAAGAAGTGACGGCAACAATGCAATTGAATTGCAG
>NW_013666627.1:6495-12758 GCF_000517525.1 Limulus polyphemus | reverse complement strand
GAAGATGGAAACGAGAAGCGGCAAATCAAACTACAGCTTAGCAGATTTGATGGCAGCAATACAAGAACAGCAAAAGAAACAAGAAGAACGCGAAAATAAATGTAATGAGTAGTGCCCTGGTGGGCTGAATTGTTGGAGTTTCAATTAAAACTACTCATTACATCAAATTTATTTATTGGAGGATTTGTTGTGACGAGTGGAGCTACAAGTCACTAACTCAAAAACATTTACGGTTAGACTAAAGAAGTTGAGTCTCAGGCCAAGAGTGAACACTCAAAATAACGTTTATTCAACATTAACAACTTCTCAAAAAACATTACACACTTTAAACATTAGTTCTATTGAGTTGTTACTTATATATTGTATTAAAAACTTTACCTACATACATTTACTTTCTTCTATGACTTCTACACTAGCTGATTAAGAGAGAGAGAGATTATACTTACAGTAGAATTGGATTGTTAGAAGTCTTAGCTACGTTTATCATCTTCATTTTCATCTCTTTAGCCTGGAGAATACTCTTCAGTCCTGGAGCACTTTCCTTCAGTCCGGTGGAACTCTTCTTCCATCCTGGAGAACTTAACTTTTCAGCCTTTGACAAGGGTTTTAAACTATATTTTCTCTGTATTATTTCGACCCACTAAATAGGACACAGCATCGCCCACAAGTAGTCCTGTGCTCCTATTGGATACCTTAGGGGAATTCCCAGGCTAAACCAGAACCAAAACTCTTGAGTAATTGGTTACAGATAAGTGGTGTTAGCTGGCCGCCTATTCACTTGTACTGCTACACCCATGTGCTGTAACTAATACCACCTCAAAGTGCCGATATGATTCACCAAACCAAACTTTTCTGTAGCTTTCTTAGTTCTAAGAGGTTGAGGTCAGTAATTATTCAACTTGTCATAAGTACTGGTGTATTCATCTTGTTTCTAGGCAGCATTTCCTATGTAACTATGCTGCCGACCTTGGTCACTGGTTTCCAGCCTCACTTCACAAGCTTATTTCATAATACATGTGTCTTGTTACTTGTTTCTAAGCAACAAGCCCTACATAACTAGGCTCTTGTCCTTGTTTATTAATTCTCAAGGCTCATTTCACAGATCTATTCAGTAACACAGGCGTCCTCTTGTCACCTCTTTTTTATGTATCCTTGACTACTCACTTATACTAAAACCTTTAAGTTTCTTCTATGTATTTTCAACTACTAAAACTCTGAAGCAAATTGTAAAATTCCCTCGAAAATTTTCAAGTTGCTTCACCCCTCCCTCCTTAGAAAAATTTTGTTACTGTAACAAAATTTATCATCTAACTCACTATCTCCATCTCTCTTCATCAGCTAATGCTTACATTATCGAAACATATTCAGATATATTGATAGAGTTACATATATAGGATTATATATATATATATATAGAACAATAAAACTTTATCTTATTAAGCATAACTGGCAATCTAAACTACTACATATAACAAGGTATACAGTAAAATATATATATCTACTTTAAAAATCGTTTCGAAAGTTCTGGAATATGTCCCAATTACTGGTGGCTATCCATCTGTACAAAACACACACTTTCCAATAAGCACAATGTTCATGTGGGTAACAGTGGTAGTCACAAGTTATCTGCTCACTGCAGTCCAGATGTCTGTAGGGTGGGCATCCGTACTCTTCTACATCTCGGCATGGAATATCAAGTTGCCTCTGCAACAGCTGTGCCTTTTCTCTGCCCTTGGTGTATATCTTCACATAGTCCTGCCTTATCCCCTGGTGAATCCTTAAGAAGTCCAGCATAGAATAGTCTCCATCAGTTGAACGGAGGCCATGGAGATACACAGTACACCACAAGATTTGTCTTTTATCTGTATCACTCAAGCGATACTCGGGATATGGAGGCCTGAAGCAATAGACGTCAGTCCATCCTGAATGGCAGTCTTTAACAGCTAACTCCTTTATCATGTATTGCCCATTAATCCTAAAACCTTCCACCTCTACGATGGCAGCTCTTTGTCCTCGTTTCCTATTATTATTAACAGAAAATTTTTATTACTTGTCCCAGTAAAGGTTTATTCAGTCACTTCACTTGTTCTTTTGTTCATCTTAGTCACACACATGTCCTTCTGGTACATCTGGCTATTCGTTTGTGGTTTTTATTCCAATCACTTCAGTCATTCTATTCAAACACTTCAATTCACTAAAACACCACCAATACTTGTCATTTGTTGATAGAAATTTCTGTCCTTCCATGTAGCTCATTTCTGGGATCACTGTACTGTTTAACTGTCTGTTTTCGTTTCTTGGTGTTGTGATCACTGGTCATAAACTTCGTTTGTTTCTTACTTCTGTCACTGTCTATCACTTTTTGTCTTTTCTTATTTCCAGTTCTTGTCTATTATTTTTGTCTTTTCTCGAACTTACTATGCCTAATAATTTTGCCTGATATCATCTTTTAGAAATCAACTAAACTCGCCAATTGGTTATATTTAGATAACTTTGTAATCATCTAAATAATCAAGCTACTCTGAATAGATGGGGCCTACTCATTCAGTTCTGCTATTTCAGTAGCTTCTGAATATTCAGACATTTCATTATTGCCTGTTCTTGTTCTTTTCTTTTTACTAGTTTTACATAGCCCATCTAATGCCATTAACTTTACTAAAGCCAATTTGTCTCTTTTGATATACAACATTATGCTTACTAGTATTACTACTAAGCATAAGGTTATCATCACTGAGTTAGATAATCTCCAATTATCTAACTTCTGTTTTCCAGCTGTAGCACGTAATAAGTCTACATGCTGTTGAAAATCCTTAAGACTTAACCCCTGACTTCCTAGGAGGTAAATGTTTAGTGTCTTCTAATATATATTTTATTCCTTTAATATCTGTCTCTATATTTATACTCTGAATTAACCATAATTCCTTTTTCGTTAGTAGTTCTTGTAATTCTGGAATCTTTATATTTAGTCTAGTCCCTATATACTTAGTTTCACTTCTAAAGTTCTACAGTAAGGTTATACCATGATCATGAGCTGAACAATTTTTAGCTCATTTTAGATAACCGTTATTGTTTAACTTAATTACTCTAGTATGATAATCAAACTGATGTAGGTTTGACTTTGGACATACAACTGATAAAGTAAGTTCATCTTTAATGTTAAATAACTAAGTTCTGGAGTTCTAGTTTTATAAAAATAGAATGGTTTAGGAATATTTATTCTTTTCTCACATAGTTCAGATATTCTATTCTTAATTCCTGTGAATATCACATAATTACAAATTACAATAGGTACTGAATAAGTACCCGAGTTAGGATCACAAACTTTGATAGGTCCGTCTATGCAACTTAACATATCTTCTTCTGTCATTTCAACATATGTATGTTGATCACTCGAGACAGCAATGTATGGTTTATCATTCTCTATAGTTAAAGCTAGTGAATGATTTATTGCTATCGGTAAGGAAATAATCTTATACAATTTAAAGATTTTGTCAGTTGCTTTTAATGGTATTTCTATAAACATTCTTAAAGTATCTTTAACAGCGGCTGTCTTCATACTGTGGAAATGGTATGTCTTCTACAATTATCCATTTATCACCAGATAATATGAAATTACCTTCTTCAACAAAGATTACACCTACCTTGTTTTCTACTGACACAATACTCACATTCTGTCTGGTTCCAGTCTTCATCAGCAACAGTATAAGAATCCTAAAGATATATCCACTAAATAATGCTATTAGTTACCTATAAAATATCTAAACATTTAAACATATAGCAAATATAGGCATATATTTTATTCTACTTTTCTTATTTACAACTCTGCAAATAACCTATCATGTTATTAAAAGCATTAATAACACTGGATTCATAAGATACAGCATTAACTGTATTTACGTTGCTCTTACATTTGTGTACGACTACTTGTGGATTGAATCGTACTAGTTTCTTTTGCTTAGTATGAGTCACTTCTGGTTGGGTTGATATAGGACCTCGTGATCTAAGATTATAATCATGGGTCACTACATCAGCTTGTGTCGTTAATGAGGTACTAGAGATATTATCCTCAGTTACTTGGTTACTATCCTCATTATTAGGGGTAACAACTGGAGTATCTTCTGTTGTTACTAACGTATCCCCTAGTATTATATTATCATCTCTTTCTACTCTCAGTATTTCTGGTTCTGGTTCTATTATTTCTTCTTCATCATAAAAAGATGAATCAAACTCATCCAAGTTATCAGCCTCTTCCATAATACCCTTATCTTGTTCTGTTTGTTTAGTTTCTTCTTCTACACACTCATATTGATAAGGCTTATAATCCTTTACCTTCTTTAATCTGTTTACATGTACTAACTGTTTGTTCTTTCCATAGATTTCTTGAATTTCATAATTAACTGGACTAGTTTGTTTCACGACTCTAAAAGGACCTTTCCATAACTTTGCTAACTTTTAGCATTTCCTTTTTTAACTATTGGGGTATACAACAATTCTTTATCTCCTAACTTTATATCACTGACCTGTGCCTTTTAATTTACTTGCCTTTCTCTACTTTCGGCAGCTTTAGTTAAATGTTTGTTAGCTAACTCGAATGCTATTTCCATTCTCTGTAGTACCTCTGCCTTATAGTCACAAGCTATTGCATGACTATTTTCCTTAGAAGCCAGTATCTCCTGCATAGGTAATATAACATCCCTACCATGCAATAAAAAGAATGGACTTTCCTGAGTTGACTTGTTCTCAGCATTTCTATAGGCTAATAGTAACAAGGGAATCTGCTCATGCCAAGTTTTCTAATCCTTCTCACAATATTGAGAGATCATATCTAACAAGGCTCTATTAAATCTTTCTACTAGACCATTAGCAGCTGGATGATAAGTTGTGGTTTCGATTTTATTTACACCTAGTAATTCACAAACTTCCTTTATTAACTTAGAAATGAAGTTACTACCTTTATCTGTGAATAGATATTGGAGTATACCATGTCTAGCTGCTATGTGATTTACAAAAGCTTTAGATATCGTTTCTGCTTTCTGATCATGTAAGCATATAGCCTCCGGAAACCTAGTCAAGTAGTCTGTGACTACTAACACATATTTGTTTCTTGCGTAGGACGTAGGCAAGGGGCCTAATATGTCCATAGCAATTAGCTGAAAAGGTGTAGTTAAACTCAGCATTCTATATAAAGGAGCGTTTCTTGAATGGAGGTTCGTTTTTCGCTTCTGGTATTCCAGGTACGACTCACAGTACTCCTTAATGTCCTTTCGCATTGTTACGTCTCCGTTCGTTAGTTAATTAGGAAACCTAGTCAAGTGGTCTGTGACTACTAACACATATTTGTTTCTTGCGCAGGACGTAGGCAAGGGGCCTAATATGTCCATAGCAATTAGCTGAAAAGGTGTAGTTAAACTCGGCACTCTCTATAAAGGAGCATTTCTTGAATGGGGGTTCGTTTTTCGCCTCTGGTATTCCAGGCACGACTCACAGTACTCCTTAATGTCCTTTCGCATTGTTACATCTCCATTCGTTAGTTAATTTTCCGTAACTTCGTTCTGCCGAAACTTCAGCGACACAGGTCATTTCTTAAATAAAACTGGTTAATTCTTTCTGAATATAACTTTGTGATACACTTAATTTCAACAGTTGCACTATAACAAACGCTATAACAACGAAGGTCTCACATGCTCAACTTCAACAATACTCAGTTCAATTACACACTCTCTGACTGCAGTTCAATTACTCATTACACTGTTGTTTCGTCACGTTGTGACCGTCTTATATATATACCAGACTACTCCCAAATTTAGTAGTCTCCCGATAATTCATGAAGGATGTGGCATGATACTAGTCACGTGACCTCGCTGACGCAAAACTACCCCCTCCTTAGTATTGTTCATCCCGAACAATAGCCACTTGCATTAAACCAACAACAATTAACAATAACATAATTAAATGTACAGAATTACAAACACAAAATTACAATTCAACAAAGTCTCTTAATTTTACGGGACATATCTTCTTCCGTACTGGTCTCCATCTCGTTGGCTTCTGCTTCACGTGGGGTTCATCTGCTTCATCGGGAAATGTCCTATCGTCGATAACAGTCACATCAGTGGTAGTAACTTCGTCAAGAGCTTCACCATTTCCCTTCTCAAAACTGAGTAGTGTTTCTTCTTCGACATTGGCTTTTTCAGACGACACGTCTTCAGCAGCATCATTTGTTCTGTTGTTCACTTCGTCCCAACTGAAATGTCCTAGACTGT
>NW_013666627.1:0-5572 GCF_000517525.1 Limulus polyphemus | reverse complement strand
ATTATGTTTTAAAGGCTTATTCACTAACTTATTCTGCCTTATCTTACAATTTTTCACCTTAGCTTTATGACTTCTGCTAGCTTCAGTTTTCTTCTGTACAGTCCTATTCCTTGGCTGTCTTTTAGAACTTTCTTTAGGACACTTTTTATTCTTACTCCTCTGACTTTGTCATGTGTCATTACACTTTATTAAGAAGTCAGTGCTTTCATATTTTGATGGTTGATCCTTAGCCTCGCTAATGCTAGCATTAGGTGTCTGACTGTTAATCAGTGGGAAGGTATCATGTGTCGCAACTGTTGCACATAAGTTTGAAGGTTCAAGTCCTTCAAAACTTAAGACTTCTGTTTCTATGTGTAGCTAACTTTGGGTAAGAGATAATTCAGTGTCATAAGTTCTTAAGAAATCTTGCCCTATAATACCATTGGTATCTAAGTCTCTCTGCTTACAGATGTAAAATGAGTGTTCTAACTCTAAGTTTCTTACTCTCATTTGCATATCATATCTACCTAACGTTTTAACAGAATGTCCTGTTATAGAAGTTAAAATACTTCTAGAAACTTCTTTCCAGGCATTATCAAACAATGTTGGATTTCTGTCTACTAATTCTGAACTTAGTAGTGATGATCAAGCACCTGTATCAACCAATAACCAACATGTTATACCTTCTATTTCTACTTTAACTATTGGCAATACTTCATTAACACTATGAATATTCGATCGCTTATCCCAAACTGCCAGAACTACCTCTACTTTCGCTCTGTAATCCCGGTGGGGATTACAATTTTTGGACCTGTAGCGAAGGTAGGGCTACCGTTATTATTGGAGGGCCTTCCTCTGTAAGCTCCAGCCTTTGGGGCTTTTCCGTTTTCAGCCTTCCATGGGCGTCGACAATCTTGTGCCATGTGGCCTGTAATGCCATAATTATAGCATGCTGTCTGCTCATTTCTTTTCTGGTTTTGAAAGCAGTTTCTTGCTTTGTGCCCAACTTTACTACAGTTAAAGCACTGGAAGCCATCGGGCTTACTCTGTGTATTAGACAGATTAGCCTTGCTAGACTAGTTAACTGCATTTATAGCAGAATGTTTAGGCTTATAGATATACTTTTCTCATAGTTCTTCTTGAGTGGCTACTTCAATTAAATCTAGTAAAGTTGCCTAAGGAGTATTTACTTCGTTTACATATCCTCTAGCTACATAACTGTATAACCCTCATTCATACTCAGATTTTAGAGCATCTTGCAGCATATTCTAGCTAAGGATGTGAATAAGCCCTGTGCAATCTATTACCTAACTCTTGTAGTTTATGTCCAAAAACTCGGACGGATTCACCACATTGTTGATATAGGTTACGAATTTTGGTTAAGATTGCATTAGTAGTTTCTCATGTCCTATACTCTTCCAGTAGCTTACGCACTAGATATTGATAGTCTGTTGTTTCACACAGCTCACCATAAGCCCTAATGTAACGTTTAGCTTCTCCTGCTGTTCTTAAATGTAATATATCAGCTTTCTGGGCATCAGTCCAGCCCGATATTTTAGCTGCTTCATCTAAGGTATCGATAAAGCTTTCGACATTCTCATCTGCATCACCGTGATACAGCGGTATGGCACTTTAAGTGTGTTGCACCACGTGGCCCTATTTGTGCAGGTTGCTCCGCTGCGACTTCGTGGTTAGCGTCAGCTCTTCTATCGACTCTAGGGCATGCACCACCCTCTTCTGTAGTCGTATCTACACCAGCAGTAGCCATAACTACTTATTTCTAACTTAAACTACTTATAGTACTTCGGCCGACTTTCTTACTTTTTCTGTCTTTCTTTACTCTAACCAACCTGTCGTTAGCTACCCCAAAAATCCTCGATACTGCGCCAGCTGTAATGAGTAGCGCCGTGGTGGGTTAGACTAAAGAAATTGAGTCTCAGGCCAAGAGTGAACACTCAAAATAACGTTTATTCAACATTAAAAACTTCTCAAAAAACATTACACAATTTAAACATTAGTTCTATCAAGTTATTACTTATATATCGTATTAAAAACTTTACCTACATACATTTACTATCTTCTATGACTTCTACACTAACTGATTAAGAGAGCGAGATTATACTTACAGTAGAGTTGGATTGTTAGAAGTCTTAGCTACGTTTGCCATCTTCATTTACATCTATTTAGGCTGGAGAATACTCTTCAGTCCTGGAGCACTTTCCTTCAGTCCGGGGAACTCTTCTTCCATCCTGGAGAACTTTTTCAGTCCTGCAGAACTTAACTTTTCAGCCTCTGACATGGGTTTCAAACTATCTTTTCTCTGTATTATTTTGACCCACTAAATAGGTCACAGCATCACCCACAAGTAGTCCTGTGCTCCTATTGGATACCTTAGGGGAATTCCCGGGCTAAACCAGAACCAAAACTCTCGAGTAATTGGTTACAGATAAGTGGTGTTAGCTGGCCGCCTATTCACTTGTACTGCTACACCCATGTGCTGTAACTAATACCACCTCAAAGTGCTGATATGATTCACCAAACCAAACTTTTCTGTAGCTTTCTTAGTTCTAAGAGGTTGAGGTCAGTAATGATTCAACTTGTCATAAGTACTGGTGTATTCATCTTGTTACTAGGCAGCATTTCTTACTAATTATGCTGCCGATCTTGGTCACTGGTTTCCAGGCCCACTTCACAAGCTTATTTCATAATACACGTATCTTGTTACTTGTTTTTAAGCAACATGCCCTACATAACTAGGCTCTTGTCCTTGTTTATTAATTCTCACGGATCTATTCAGTAACACAGGCATCCTTTTGTCGCCTCTTTTTTTTTATATATCCTTGACTACTCACTTATACTAAAACCTTTAAGCTTTCTTCTATGTATTTTCAACTACTAAAGCTCTAAAAACTCTAAAGCAAATTGTAAAATTCCCTCAAACATTTTCAAGTTGCTTCATAAACAAGAAAAAAAAACAAGTACAGAGATTACAGCAGTTGTTGGAGGAAAAAGAAAAGAACAAGAAGAGAAATTACAGCAGTTCTTGGAGGAAAAGAAAAGAAACAAGAAGAGAGATTACAGCAGTTGTTGGAGAAAAAAGAAAATAAACAAGAAGAGAAATTACAGCAGTTCTTGGAGGAAAAGAAAAGAAACAAGAAGAACTAGAAAAGAAACAAGAAAAGAGATTGCAGCAGTTGTTGGAAGAAAAAGAAAAGAAACAAGAAGTACGAGAAAAGAAGCAAGAAGAGAGATTACAGCAGTGGCAACTGGAACAGGAAACAGGAAGAAAGTCTCCAACAGTTGCAGGACAGTCAGCAGCAACTACAGGAAAGTCAGCAACAGTAGCAAGAAGTACAAATGGAAAACATTATCAAATTTCAAAGTGAATTAAATACATTAAAGGATGATTTATTGTTTTTTACACAAGGAGGATACATTAACTATCTACTTAATCAGCCCCAGACAATGGCAAGCCCCTTCCAGAGCCTGCAGCTAAACCCTAATGCAGACATCTTCAGTCCTGTTAGAAGTCACATCCCAGATATGAATGTCAGCAATAGGGGCGATCCAGTACGAATGAAGGCACAGGAATTTGATGGGAAGGCACCGTGGGAAGCATATAGAGCACAGTTTGAGCTCCTAGCAGAAATGAATGGGTGGACAGAGGAGCAGAAAGCAGTATATCTGGCAACGAGCTTGAAGGGACGACCACTGGAAATACTTGGACAGTTGTCAGCAAATGACAGGCACAACTATAGAGCCCTGGTGTCGGCTCTAGAACTCTGGTATGGAACCCAAAATCAGTCCGAAGTCTACAGGGCTAGGTTTAGGATGAGAGTCCGTGCTAAAGGGGAGACCCTGCAAGAGCTGGCAAAGGCCTTGGAAAGTATGAAACACAAGGCCTACCCAACTGCTCCACCCGATCTCCTCAAGTTGTTGCTGAGGGATCAGTTAGTAGATGCCTTGGACAGTCCACAACTGAAGATACAAGTAAAGCAAGCACATGCCTCTTCAACTTCAACTTGGAAACTTCAACACAGGGAAGATGACACAGCAGGAAAGGCTGCTACCCAAAAGATTGTTGGAACTGTGGAGAGCGAGGACATATGAGGAGCCAGTGTAAGAAGAATTCCACCAATAAGTCAGCTTCGGGAAACCAGTAGTGGTTGGTGCTGAGGGACGCCCACCAACCTCATGAAAGTCCCAACAGCTAGGTGTAAAATGCAAAACACACACACACAGTGTCTATGTGACAGGAAAGCTGGATAAACAAAGGTTCAACTTTGTATTAGATTCTGCATCTCAGCAAACCCTTCTGAATATCAAGGTGCTGGATCACAAAGGAGTACCAGAAGCTGTACAGAAGCTCTGTGGTGTGACAGGACATAATGCAAAGTTGTGGGGACCAGTGTGGGTAACTATTGAGCTCATGGGCATGAAGAGCAGACAGAAAGTATACTTGGCTGACATTGAAGACCAATGCATAATAGGGTTGTGCTATTTTATACCAAGGTAGTGTGTAGTTAACTTCGATAAAATGAGGATTGGAAACAACAAAGGCCAAATTCTAGTAAGTGTTGCTGCATCTGTTGATTTGAATGTCACAGCACTTAAGTCAACTGCACTTATCAGAGAAGATAATTTGGGGTAGGATAAAAGAACATCCTCAAGGAAGACCCATCCCAGCCAGCGGATTTGAAGATTGGAAGGTCACTTGTGGCAGGTCATCAAGTAGCACCTATAACAGTGGCCAATTTCTCTAAATGTGAACAGACACTTAAGGAAGGGGCATTGTTGGGTGTGTGCCAGGAGGTAGAGCCAGTCAATGTTAAAGCAAGAAATACAACTATAAAGAAAGGACATACACTTCCAGAACATTTAACTGACCTCTATAAGATGAGCATAGTCCATTTGGCATCATCACAGGCTCTTCAGGTAAAAGAGCTTTTGGCGAATTATGCAGATGTCTTTTAGATAGGAGATCATGACCTCAGCTGCACAGACCTTGTGGAGCACAGAATAAACACAGGCAATCACCATCCAATAAAGATCCCTCTGAGAAGAATAGCTTTGGCAAAGCAAAAAGAGATGGAGAAGGTCATGGATGGTCTAATTAAGGAAGGGATAGTCGAGAAATCAGATAGTCCCTGGTCAGCTCCCGTCGTGTTAGTCCAGAAGAAGGATGGAACCCGACTTTGCTGTGTGGACTTCAGGGCTCTTAACAGTATAACTGAAAGAGACTCATACCCACTGCCAAGAATTAATTATACTCTTGATGCCCTAAGTGGAGCCAGGTGGTTTTCAACTCTGGACTTAAAGTCAGGTTTCCATCAAGTAAAAATGGCTGAAGCAGATAGACCTAAGACAGCATTTAGTTATGGTCAAAGTCTCTGGCAATTGTGTGTGATGCCATTCGGGCTTAGCAATAATCCAGCAACATTTGAGAGGCTGATGGAAAGAGTACTGGAAGGCCTACAATGAAGGATAGCCCTAGTGTACCTGGATGATGTCATTGGGCTTTCAAACGCTTGAATACTTCCTTTAGCCTGTACGTTTCCTCATCAAACGTTTCAACAACGTTTGATGAGGAAAC
>NW_013666626.1:342302-370098 GCF_000517525.1 Limulus polyphemus | reverse complement strand
TTGTGTTCTGTCAATTTTGTTTCCAATTTTCTTCCTGTTTCTCCGATGTAGAATTCTGGGCAGTTATTACATGTTATTTTGTAAATGACGTTGGTATATACATGCAATAACTGTTGTTATGTTAAACTTATATTAAAGTTTTTCTTCATTACCCATTCAAGCCGTCTCCAGCCATTATTAGTCTCAAAGTGGGTTCCTCGTCACCGAATTTGAAAGCAACCACAATGCTGACTTTTCTGAAGCACTAGGGATGTGGCCAGCACTGAAACACAGTGAATGTTGAAGGACAGGGTTATACAACCTTCGAAGAGTATTTAGTAGTTTGCAGTAGTGATTGTCAGGAAGAAAAAATATGTGCCAAGACTCTGTGTTGATTTTAGACAGGTGAATGTGGTAGTGCATGTTAACACTTTTTTCTTACCACAAACAAACGAATATCTGAACACAATTGGTTCCACACTTTTGATCTAACATCCAAATACTGGCAAGTCTTGCTAGATGATGAGAACATATCTATGAAACTTTTAGCAGGAGAGATGCCACTAGCCTGGTAACATGCCCCATAAGCTAATGGAGCTTACATAAGATGGGCTATAATGAGAGAGATGCTTGGTCGACATTGCTCACATTTTGTAAAATTTGTAACAAATTACAATATTTCCGTATTAATGTTGAAATATTGATACAATTGGATTTGTTAAAAAAAAACATTAAATAAAATTACTAAACTATTTTGCGGTAAATACTTTCAATGTATTGCAAAAATATAAAGAAGTGAGAATTAAGATTTTTTTGGGTTGATATTTCAAACAAATATATTTAGTTTTTGATAAGGTCGTTCAAACATCTTGTCACTATTTTCATACGTGTATTAACACCATTATCGTACATGATTATAAAAGCTCTTATAAAGGGCAAATAGTCTGAAAATTAATAGTTACAATAGACTCTACCAGTACACTTAATGGGTGGAGATTGGGTGGGACACTAGTTTAGATAACCTAGTTGGGTTTTTACACTTATATACTAGTATACTTTGTCTACTCTACTACCAATATTAATATATTAATTTCAGCTTTTACAACTATAATGTGAGCTGGAATGCCAACTTGAGGAGGTAAGATTGCCTTACTTACCTCAATGGTTGAACCTTATTTTCGTTTTTATTCTATTTTACATTATTTTGGAAGGCAATCATTATCTCACAACAGTCTGAAGGCAATGAAGGGCGATATAGATGTGGGACGTTGTGGGCTTGAGAACCCACATCTTTCTCTACAACCTTATTTTTATTTCCTATTTTATATTTCTTATTCTTTTTTAACATGTGAGACTAGGTAAGGGAAGTTAAGACTGGTTAACAGTGTATTCCCACTACAATACGAGGTTACTTCTGCAGTCACCTCCAAAACCCAGGGCACATCTTATATCCTACATTATAGCCTGTGCCCTGGTGATCATTTTTAATGAAGCGTTTTTTGTTGCTAAGGTTTGTTTTGATAATATATATATATATATATTTATTTATTTATTAATGGTATATTTTAATGTTAATATATATTACTGAATTATAAAGGGTTTTATTTTTATCCAATTATTATCTTATTATGCATTATATGCACTTTTCTAAATTAAAGTTGTAGTTCTTTTTTTTAAGGGTTGTGTTGATCATGTTGCATTTAAGTGTTTACAGGACAAGAAAAAGTAAGAAACTTTTTGACTATATCACAATGATGTGTTATAAAGTTAAATTTAATTGTCGACTTGAGGGGAGGGAAGGAAAAGTGTAGTATGCAGATATATCATGGATTTTCTACCTTATTATTTTAATGTAAAAATATATCTACGTTATATCTGGATATAATATCTGCTCCTGAGGGGAATTGCTGTAATGCTTCATGTTACATAAGAATGTATCCAACGGCAGTGCTCGTCACTGGTTAGTCAGATGAGGTGACATCTCCTAAGATAGATGAGAATGACCAGCACGAGAGTAGCGCTAGTCGTCATAGGTAAATCTGACATTTCCCGTGAGATTAGAACATTAGATTTAAGCAATCTGCACGGAATCTCAAATGAACTACTTGACGGAAAGACATCTCAAGGGTATAAAATCAGCTAATTGATTCACTTATCCAATGAAAGACAAGAATCCTGTGTTCAATGCAAGAGTGCATTTCGTCTTTTTGACTTTGCAAACAAATATATATATTGTTTTCATTTTGTTTATCACACATTATGTCCATTCTCTTTATTTCTTAGCTAATACTTTTTCACAAAAATTAGTTTATCCTAAAAATACCATATGGTTAGCAATTTCTAAATGATGGGACAGTTGAAACGGGCACTGAAAAACTGTCATTCTCGCACACTAAATGGCTTATGAAAAGCCAGCAAGAAAAACAGTGTGCCTTAGACATAACAGTATTACCACGGAGCTATTTGCATTGTAAAGTACGCTACAGAGTTATTGTCAAGATGCACAGTTGTCAAACAGATCATGGTGGGACGTTGCGACATAGACTGTGACGACATGGTAAGGTTCCAAAATCATTTTAGTATAATAAACTCAACCTTCGTCGATTTTACTTTACTAATGATTAACTTATATTTCCATCAGAATTACATTTTCTAGACAAATTAAAGAACTTTATGATAACAGATATTTACGTCACTTGAACAATATTCGTCCCACTATTTAAATATAATACTTGATCATTTGTTTATAATGGAATAATAAATAATCAAGAATACATAAAGATCGGGATACTCTAAAAATTCACAACCTGTTCTTCAACCACCACTCCCCCCGGGACAAATACACATGAATCATATGCTTTTTTTTGTGTTATTTTGGAGAATAAAAATATATAAAGTCTTACTAGTTTCTTGAAATTTCGGTAATGAGCGTTGTCTGGTAACATTTTAGATATGTCAGTTTATGTTCAGTATATTGCTTTGTTAGCAAAGTCCATAATAAAGATTTATTATTATAACGATAAAGGATTAGTTATAACTCATTCCGATACAAATACACTGGAGACGTCTTTTTAAAGATTCATTTCAATCAAATGCAGCACGATTGTTTATTATCATACACTGATCACTGATGGCCTCGAGAGAACAGTTGAAATGATGATGAAACGATTCATTAACAAGACTTTCACAATAATCAACCATTTTTAAAGCTATGACTTGTTTTGTGTACCGAACAATATATTAATTATTACTTTACATAATCAGAAGTAAAAGCTATTTGCTGTTGAAATGACAATATATATGTATGTATGGTGTTTTGACATATCTTTTACTCACAAAACGATACTATATTCATACAAGAATTTCAAGAATGTGCAACATTTATGTTACTAATTCATTACTGTAAATTATTCAATCGAAAAGCTGTTAAAAATACTAGAAAATACATCTGAAGCCCAGTCTATGGTCCTGTTTATCACTCATAACTGAGTAATACTGGTTTAGGGTAATACCGCTCATCACAAGTAACTCCGGTCAAGGTGAAATCTAAAGATGTATGAAATTTCGTTCCAGCAAAAAACTGGCGAGTCAGTTCGATAGATTAAGACTAGGCTTCATATAGTGGTGTAATGCATATTATATATATGGTATTTTATATGTGTTTTACTCACACATTGATTCTCTATCTTGTGATTCTCAAACTCTATCGTCCAAGGACCACTTTTGGGGGGGGGGGGGTCCACACAACACCTACCGATCCGATCCTACCCCACCTGATCTGATCACTCGCGTGGCCTCGGCCGTGCCGTGGCGCGTGACCACACTTTGAGAACCACTGCTCTATTTATAAAATACTAACAAATAAATGTGAAGCCTAATATATTATTCAATTTACCACTTGTCATTGAATTATACCTGTTTCAGATTATTTAAAAAAGGCGATATTAATAGTCTTTCCACACATATCCTTCCCACTAGACTCACTTACAGCTAGGTTTCAAGCTAGGACCAGCCAGTGATTCGTAAATTAATTCAAACATTTTTTATCGTAATAACACACCAACATCGTTTTACATTACCCAATATAATTGCTCTTCCTTTGTAATCTGTAGTATTTTGATCTTCTTCCCTTACAGCCTGTACTGAGGTTACTTTTGTTCTTTGCTAATTTGAGCTATATCGTTGTTGTTGTTTTTCAACTTTCCATTGAAGACAGTGGATTTTGGTTTGTTGAATTTCATTTTGAACTACACTATAGCGTTAAGTTATCTTTAAGTATAATAACGCATAATATCAACTTCTTTTGGCCTCTGTTTCAACTCCACTGAAGAATGCTTTCAATATGCAGAAGTATTTTTAAGTTAATATATTATTAGCAATTTAAAGATAGACAATGCGGAGTTGAAATAACGACTTTTTATATAACCTTTGGTCAATTTAACCTTAAACGAGTAGAATGTCGTTTGATTATGGAAATAAAAAGTTCCTTAATGGCCCGTCCTGTATGGAGCTGTCGTTGATAGGAACATTAAATCAATTTTATTTTCTAAGCTATAGCTTCGCATAAATTTAAACCCGAGAGATTCGATTTAAATTGTTTCAGTGCCAATAAAATCTCAAACAAACTTACGATAATATAATTTAGACTGATTTGTAAAATTTTGAAACTTTGCTAAAACATAACGTGTCCTTGTTTACTTCTTTAAATACTAGTCTGGCTAAAAATGGACAGTTTTGACAGTTCATTTATGAATTTAAGTACTCTGATCGTATCGACCGAAATCTGTTAATCCAAAATGTGATTCTAAACCTAACATCATATACCGCAGTATGAGAAAACTGATACTATTGTAAAAGACAGTTTAGTCTAAATTTATTACATTATGCGATGGAAAATTCATATTTAGCTACCAGGGTAAGAGGAATAGTAATTCTTTACTCAACACTTAGTTTGGAAGTGGTATTGGAATAACAAAATACCGCTATGCCATCATTAAGTTGTAGATAAGATGTTTAACATGCAGGAAGGGTTATTATAAAGTTAGTTGGCCTATTCTAACGCCCATTATTTAGAATTAATCAATAAAGGTGGCCCGGCATGGACAGGTGGTTAGGGAGTTCGACTCGCAATCTGTGGGACGCAGGTTCGAATCCCCGTCGCACCAAACATGCTCGCCCTTTCAGCCGTGGGGGCGTTATAATGTAACGGTCATTCCCACTATTCGTTAGTAAAAGAGTAGCCCAAGAGTTGGCGGTAGGTGGTGATGACTATCAGCCTTCCCTCTAGTCTTACAGTGTTAAATTAGGAACGGCTAGCGCAGATAGCCCTCGAGTAGCTTTGCGCGAAATTCAATAAACAAACAAATTAAAACAAAACAGAAAAACGTAATACACAGCTACGTAATACGTCATATGATAATTTTCAGGTCTGTCAAAGTACCTAGCACGTTATGGTAAATCAAAGTAACCCCATAGCTCAAAAAAGTCAACAATGATAGGAACTAGAGACTGTGCGGTTTATGTATATGGAAATGTCTGATGATTACTCGATCCTTGACAAAATGTTCCGGTAATGTCTTGATCCCGGCATGGCCAGGTGGTTAAGGCGCTCAACTTGCAATATGAGGGTCGCGGGTTCGAATCCCCGTCACACCAAACATGCTCGTCCTTTCAACGAGGGAAGGCTGTCAAGTGGGTTGCATCCTTGACGTAAGAAACAGCTTTAGAAACGATGGCAGATCTTGCTCTGCCATCGGCTCAACGGTCCGCAAGGACTATGAGAAATGAAAAAAAAAAAAGAAATGTCTTGACAGTCCGTACAACATACGCTAGAGACTCGATCCCCATTTTGCAAGAATAATGTTTCATTCAACGGATTTTTGTTTTTCATAGGTAGCATAAAGTTTGAAGTAGGTGTTTTTTATATGAGTTTTACTGATATATCTTTTGATTACAACTTGGAGCTCTAAATTAAAGTTTATGGTGAATTAAGTTATTAATTAGTGGAACTGAATCAGAAAGTAGAGTATACTGACTCCAGATAAACGATAGATATATAGGTCAGAGATATTTGAATTTCAAATAAACGTGATTGACTTTAAAGGGAAATCGTATTACTAGGACATCATCTCAGATGACACTCATATGATATTAAAACATTAAACTAAACCAATAAACAAAACTGCTTTAATTCAGATTTTAAAACTAATTAGGTTAACCAAAGAAAATCAATTGCGGTAAAAACAACTTATTTACAGAAAATGACACATAAATTATGTATTAAAGGAATTTTTATTGTTTTTTTCTGTTAAATAAGCTATGGTATGCAACTATAAGATATCATAGGTATTTGTAGTTCACCATGAATATTGTTAACAATAACCCCACACTTACTATCATCTTCAGTTTCTATAGACTGAAATTGCATAATATTTGGAAATCACGTTTAGATGCACAGTAAGCCTTGAATAAATACAGTAACTGCAGCTGACTATCTATTGTAATTTGAATCCGTTAAAAAATAAATAGTATTATCAATACATACTTTAAATACTTGTAAATCACTTCCCTGAATAAATGTTATATGATTTTAATTAGTACACTTGATTTAATATTTTTATTGGATATCATTTTTCTATTTATCTTTTAAAAACTTCTATACACGTTGTTTTCGTTTTTTTTTAATTCATTCTTCGTGGATATATCTGGTACGAAGAAGTAATTAAACCCTGTGCACATCTTGAGACATTCGATTACCATAAGAAAATCATATTGATATTCACCAAAAACGTTGATTTTTTTAAACAAAGAATTTTAACTTGTGCTTTATTTGAATAGTAAATACTAACTTTATAATCTATCCAATAAGTTAAAAAAAAGTATAACATCCACCAGAGGAAGTTTCCAGAAATAAAAGTCGGTGTGGTTTCAGCAGTTTATTATCTTGAGTAATCTTTTCCTAAAGATGTGTTTACCTTGAATGAGTACGAACGACCTGAGTAATCTCTTTCTAAAGGTGTGTTTATATTGAATGAGTACGAAAGTCCTGAATAATCTCTTCCTAAAGGTGTGTTTATATTGAATGAATACGAACGACCTGAGTAATCTCTTCCTAAAGGTGTGTTTATCTTGAATGAGTACGAACGACCTGAGTACTCTCTTCCTAAAGGTGTGTTTATATTGAATGAATACGAACGACCTGAGTAATCTCTTCCTAAAGGTGTGTTTATCTTGAATGAGTACGAACGACCTGAGTAATCTTTTCTTAAAGGTGTGTTTATCTTGAATAATTACGAACGACCTGAGTAATCTCTTCCTAAAGGTGTGTTTATATTGAATGAGTACGAATAAGTAATTGTATATTCATAACCTCTTTCACTTGCTAATATTTTTCTTAAACCTGTTTTCGGGTTTTAATACCCGTGGTGGGAAGAGTACAGGTAGCCCATTGTGTACCTTTGTGCTTACGAACAAACAAACAAGCAAATCTGATATTAGACTTGCTACGGCCAATGTACTGGCTGCTACTGCAGGATTTGCAACTTTGAGGAATCTGTTTAAGTGAGACTGTTAAGAAAGTGAAATCGTAACGTGCTGTGAAGCATTGTTAGTGCTGAACTCAATCACCTTCTAGGGAGCTCCGGGGGCATGCCCACAAAAACGTTTTTATTCAATGAATCAAAATGACACAGTCTGGTGTATTTCTTGGATAAATGTGATCTGAGCTTGACCTAGATCCAGTCAGTCAACCAATCAAAATGCATTCTAGAAAACTGCTAATTTGACCAAAGCGTCAATTTTTTGTTTATTAATGCATGTGGGCATGAAAATAGGCCCGGATAATTGAATGTTGGTAGCTATATGCTAATTACTAACAGCTTACTCAAGCCTACATGTGTTATTCATTTAAGAAATGATACCTCCCCCCTCCCAAATATATACTGGCGACACCTTTGGACTATGTTATAGGTAAATGAGAGAGTACGATACACCATCAGTGTGAATTTTGTAAATCGCATAATTGGATTGCCCCTTAACCATATTACTAATATATAAATTATGCTTTTCAAAAACTCGGCAATATATTAGTTGCATCATTAACTACAAAAAAGATTAAGGTTACAGTGTAAATAATATGTTAATCGCAAGTAAAATTTGATTTCCGATTGATTAGTCTCATATGTTTCCGATTGATTAGTCTCATATGTTTCCGATTGATTAGTCTCATATGTTTCCGATTGATTAGTCTCATATGTTTCCGATTGATTAGTCTCATAAACAATAATGAAATCTCTCACTTTATGAATATTAAATGCATGCCAAATGTACTGAACGTCAAATTCGAAGAACATAAACTGCAACAAATATGACACTGCTTGAAATTTAAAGATTAACATATTTAAAGCCACGGTACCTTGTCTAAATATATAATGCATAATAGAACATATTCAGTGACGCATTAAGGCTTAGGAGGTTAGGCAACCTCCAGGGGCCCATGGTCTAAGAGGGACCCATACAAAAACGAAAATGAAGTATATAAATCCGATTAAATTTATAAATATCTTGTTATATTAACTTTCTCAATACAGGCTCAGTCCCAGGGACCAATCAAGTGACCATTTTGTACAAGTATATGGTTTTAAAACTATAACTTAATACAGTATACATTTGACAGACATTTAGTAAACATTACAAGTCGTTTGTATACATAAATCAGTTTTTTAATGAGGTATTTTACTAAAGATTTGTCCATAGATATATATAGTCTTTTTTTATTAGTTCGAGTGCAAAGTAATATTGTGCTAAGATTAAAAATACTTTTATTAGTCTCAAACTTTAATTGTATAATCTTTAAAACCTGTATTTTATCTGTTATTTCATCTATCCTAACTCTATATAGGGCTGGTCAATATGGCCGACCTCCTAAACAACAAAAAAAAAATCTAAATAAATCTAAATTACCCTTTTTTCTTTCTAGAATGACTTCAAATTGTAACATGAAACTACATTTGTTTATCCTAAATAGTTATAAACTCGTAACAGTATACATCTATTTATAATTAAATTTTATTGTTTTATTGCCCTTTTGAGCTACGTCTAACCACTTGTGGCCATTATAAGTTATAAACCACTGGCAAACGTGCAGCTAATGTTACGCTCTCGAATTACAGTTTACAATACTTGCTAGTGTACCTCGTAAAATATTTCTATTATATTATTATATATTTTACCTAATCTTTCCTTATATAACTCAAAACATTCCTATTTTTACATTTCAGTTATTTTAAAAATAATAGATAAACAATACACATGAAAAAAAGAAATAAAGTTCTTATTTTGCTGTCGACTGTCCATGACACTTTACCCTACTTTTTATACTAATGGTGCTACTGCACTAAATAATTTTTTTTCATTAAATAACGCTCAAAAGAATACAGAATAATAACATGCTAAAAGCAGAATATCTTCCATAACTATCACAATGTTTCTAACTATGCAACAAGAGTCTTTATAAATTCAGCTAAGCTCATTGATATGTTTCTTGTGGGAACAAAAGTTGAACAAGAAGCAAAACTAAAGAAAATAACGTAACATAATATGTCATTTGATAAAAGGAAGTCTTGGCTTTCTATTGGCTATAAATAATACGTATTAGAATTAAGAATGAACTATTGACAACTTCTGAAAGGGAGGATGTTACAAGTGGGCGTGACAAGAGGAGTCTGATTTTCTATTTGATAGCTCTTTAACCAAATAAAATTAAAGGCTGTAAAAATTATGCTTTGCCTGAGCAATGACAATATTATAATAAGTAATATACGTTAAATTTTATACTTCTTGGATGGTGGCAAGTAAATTAGAGAAGAGGGGATGCCTAGACAGAAAATGTCACAATTCTCAAACTAGGGTAAATTTAGGTTTTTTTTTAAATATTGTCTTATAAAATTAACATAAAATTTATATACTATTAACATATGGATAATTAGTTACATTTTTGTGCTATATTTCTTGGTATACTATGTTAAGAATGTAGTTTACTTAAATTTTAAATGTTAAGTCACTAAAATGTCGTGACGTGTGCACAAAAGATGCCCATCCTGAATCATGTCTAAGTTGCTATGAAAACACGCGCATGCTGTTCTTGTTTACGTGCCATGCGTCTCAGTGCTTTCAGGCAGCTAATTCTATAGCCAACATAATTTTCTTTCATTGAACTTGTTTCAAAATGCAACCTGTACAAAAATCAGGAGCCCAGAAAATAAAAAAACAACAAATATGCGAGGAACAGTGAAAAACGAAACTGCTAAATTGTTAAAGCTGGATACGTTTTTCACGCCAAACTCAGAAAAAGACCAACACGATGAAAACAGAATCAACTGCAGGGGATAACGAGGACAACAGCCCGAATATTGGCTCACATAATTCTAATACACTACATACACTGATCTTAGCTGGACTAGTGACAGAGATCCAGATCGAAAGATATTCGTGAATGTGTTTGGCCTATGGGGAGACAACATATCTGAAGAATTGAAAAACTTTTGGATTGTGGTGGTAGTGAAAATTGTCGACACTGTGATAGAGGTTTTCAAATCTTGGGCATAGTTCAAAGTGGAAAAGGTTATCGCCAATACTGTTTGAAGGATATCTTCTCACGTGTGCATCCACTGACAGGAGACCATACTGTTTTCCATGTAAACTTTGTGCAAAAGCACATGGCCTCTTTATTTGTGGGTACAATGACTGGAAACACAGGGTTGGAAGGCTTTCGCCTCATGGGAACAGCAAAATATACAGAGAGGTCATGATAGCAACGTGCACAAGACAATCAGGTATCGGCTGTGTAGACAATAATGTTGTATCGTTGTTTGAGAATGAACGTGATTATTGGCGTAAAGTGCTACAAAGGGTGGTTAAGTTTCTCTGTGAACGAGGACTTGCATTGCAAGGTAGAGACGAAATCCTAGGGTCTACACACAGTGGTAACTATCTTGGTATACTAGAACTTCTATCAGATTATGACTCATTTAATGCTGAACACATAAAGCACTTCATCAACAAAGGCAATGGACATACGTCATTTCTATCGTCTTCTATTTGTGAAGAACTAATACGTCTTATGGGTAACAACGTACTTCAGGATATTTTCAAGGAATTACAATCAACTAAATTTTATTCACTGACTGTCGATTCAATGCTAGATGTCATACATTTTAACTAACTCATTTTTGTGGTTCGTTACATTTTCCCAACTGGTTCTGAAGAAAGATTCCTGAAGTTCTTACTAATGTCAGGCCACAATGGCCAAAACATGGCTGAAATGATACTGGCCATTTTGGATGAGAAGGGTATTGATATAAAAAATGTTGTGGTCAATCTTACCATAATGCTTCCAATATGGCTAGAAAATATAGTGGTGTTCAAGCTATCATCTGTGACAGAAACCCTAATGTACTATATATATATACCATGTGCAGTTCACTCATTAAACTTGGTTGGAAAAAGCTGTGTCGGGTGTTGCCCTGTGGTTGTAAGATTCTTCTACATAGTAAAAATGTCATACAATTTCTCTCTGCATCAACACATCACTGGTAATTCCTTTGTGGCAAACTAAAACCTTTAGGACTATGTGTTGTCAAACAACCTTCTGAAACTCGGTGGTCGGCAAGATATGAAGCTACTTCGATCCTTTTGGAAGGTTATACCCTCATAGACGAAGTGCTGACATCCCTGACAAGTGACGTTTGAGCATAAAGCTGTATGAAGAAAAGAAGCTTGATAAATCATTGATAAATTTGGAGAAATAGATTCGAGTATTCTCATCGTTATTTGGCATACATTCTTGAAACGATTCCATCACACAAGTCTCGCACTCCAACAAACTGGCTTAGATCTCAATGTTGCTATGCCATTATTGGATGCCCTTATCCAATTTGTTGAAGATAAGAGAACAAGATTTGACGAATTCGAAGACCGAAGTGCTGAACTATGTGGTCATATTGAGTATAGTTCAGTTCAGAAGCGCGTCCTGGTGCTCAACCATCGCCATGATGATGGAGATCCAGAGGATATCATACTATCACCCAAGGATAAATTCAGAACTGAAGTATTTATTTTTGTTGTGGTCGACCAACTTGTCACTGTATTAAAATATCATCTTGATGCATATAAAGATGTTGCCACCAAATTTGGATTTATTTCCAAATTACCATCTCTTTCATGTCAAGAAATCAGCCAAGCCGCAAAATGACTTGTACATTCTTTTTCGAACGATATTGAAACCGAGATAGGAAACGAATTGATCCAGTTTTCCACACTGGCAATTTCAGAACTTCGATGTTCATTCACACAATCTGAACCAACAGAATCAGTGGAGTTAAGAATGTACCTCTGTCTCCATAGACAGGCTCTTGTCCAAAGATTTTCTAATGTTGGGATAGTGCTCATAATATACTTGTCCATGATGGTATCAAACTGCAGCGGGGATCGGTCGTTTTTGAAATTGACACGAATAAAAGTGGGTTGAGGAAAGAATAGGACAAAGCCAACTAAAGTGTCTGTCTATAACGAACATAGAATGTGGCATACTTCGAAAGCTAGACTTTTCGAAACTCGCTGACGAGTTCAATTATAATAAAGCCAGAAAAAAAAAAAACTTTATACAGTTATATGCAGGTTCTAATCGAGTTGTCTTCATGATCATTCATGAATGAATAAAATGTGTTTACGCACGTTTGTGGTTTGTTTATATTTTTTCCAGTGTAACAAAACTACATATATCATTAAAATGTTCTTACATGTATGTCCTTAACACTATGATTTTGACAGAGAAGTTGACTCAGTTCGCTAGAGATCAATATATAGATGATGGGAAGGAGGGGGAGGCTTTTGTTCTTCTAGTGCCCCGGAGCCCAAGCCACCCTAAATCCGTCATGAACATATCTGTAGAAAATCTGGGAGCTAGTCAAGCATCACATGGCATGGTTTGAATAAATGTAATATAAGCTTCTTCTGAATCTTTTAAACAGAGGATAACTGGTTATTCTTTGTGAATTTTCACAAAGTCAATAGCTAATCTTTTATCTATTGATAATATAAAAGTTTGCGTAAACTTAATGTTCTCTTAGCTTACGTAAAAAAATATAACCTAACTTTCTGTTACAGTAACGTTATTATAATTTTGAAGTTTTATGTTTTGCGTAACATTGTACAGGAATACTCACGAGCAGTATTATCCCGACTCCAACTGCAGCTAACTAAAAACAATATAAGTACATGTTAATTTCAAGGTTTATTGGATTTCAAAGTTTAATGGTAAAATGAGAAGTTCTAAACTAAATTGATCGCCCGTCTTCTAAAGACATATACATGCATATTTATAATTTTCGTATTTCCCAGATTAACACCTTATATTTTAAAATATCCCACATTTTTACTAAAACTAATTTAACTAATTATTTTACTAATACTTAGTTCTTTACTAAACTAAATTGATCGCCCGTCTTCTGAAGACATATACATGCACATTTATAATTTTCGTATTTCCCAGATTAACACCTTATATTTTAAAATATCTCACATTTTTACTAAAACTAATTTAACTAATTATTTTACTAATACTTAGTTCTTTACTAAACTAAATTGATCGCCCGTCTTCTAAAGACATATACATGCACATTTATAATTTTCGTATTTCCCAGATTAACATCTTATATTTTAAAATATCCCAAATTTGTACTTTTATCTTTGCTAAAATGAAATTATCTTGAAAAATGTAGTTCATTTGCGTCTGTTCCTGATTTCCCGCTGATGAAGTCAAAGTATGAGAAAATATTTTTATAACAGCTCAATTCGTAACAGATAAGTATAGATAATTCAAAAATACTGAACTGTTTTATGGCTTTCTATTTTGTTATATCAACCCCATAGGGAGGATGACATATTGTATTACTCATGTGTTGTTTTTTTTTTCTTTTCAACAACTACAAATATGTAGTTTATATTTCCAAGCCAATCATCTTGAAACTTGGAGGACATATAGCTTGGTTCAATTTGCACAGATTGGTGCTTATTTTTTCATTTAATCCCTTTTACATTTTTGAATATCAAAGGTCAAATATTGCAAAAACATATTTTGGCCTGCAGTTCCCTTATATTTTCATTAATCCAAATGAGACTTAGCACAAAGAACCTCGACATTAAGGGCACCCTTCCAACTGTGTCCAAATGCCTTCTAAAACAAGGTATCCTTAATTAAAAAAAAAAAACCACGCAAGGCTGGAATCCATACTGACCATACTAAATTTCTGAATTTTAAGCCATTCTGTTTGGTGTATGCAGGACACGGGGGTTTGTGAGTTGTAGGTTGCCATGACATTGTGCGTTGCCAACAGGAGATCTCATAGAGTGGATTAGCTGTGCCGCTGAAAATAAAACAACAAATCACTGCTTGTGTCATTAGACGGTTTACGTAACACCGTACTACGATACTATCAAGAGCGACAAATCATGTGCACATTAATAAGCCAAATTGATCCCTGCTCCAAGAACCCTTATGGAATGTATCAGCTTATGTATCCTATAGTGTTTATAACGAGAATTACCCAGAATAATAAGATCGCACTTTGAATCTGTGAAAACGTTGATTACCGTATATGGTTCGGAATCGATCCATAATTGTTTCGAGGTGTCCGTTAATCGAGGTTCTACTTTATCTTAGAATGACCCCCACAGATTAAGCAGTCATACTTGGGATTTTTTTCCTTTATATTTGACAGAGTTCAAAAGCTAAAAATTTGCAAAGTTAGGGTTTTAGACATGCCATTCCATTATATTTCGACCAATCTGCATGAGACTTGAACAAAAATACCTTGCGACAGCCCCACAGACAGAAACAGAAAGATCTGGGATTTGTACCTTTCTTGGGATTCTACAGCAATCAAAGGGCAAATAATTTCGCAGAGTTTTTGGTCTGCTATTCCTCTACATTTTGCTCAATCTAGATGCATCTTTGCACAAAGATACCTTGCGACAATCCCCACAGACTGAAGCAGACAAGTTTGGGATTTGAACCTTTCTTTTAAGTTTACATGGGTCAAAGTTCGAAAATCTTTGCTATTTATGTAATAGGGAGCTCTAAACCTAGGAGCATCGTCTGCATACGTTAACGTTACAAGGGGTTTTAACAGTGTTTCTATTCATTTAATGCATAAAAGTGCATATATATATGGTGTCAACGAATTGGCATTATTTGCCTAAACATTGCCTGAAAAGTGTTGCCACTGTGAATAAATCTATTTACGCAAAAACTTACTGTCCTTTGTACTACAAAATCACAATTTAGTGTGCTCTAATACCTCTATCCCATAATGAAGTCTCAAGTTGATGTGTGTTAAGTGTTTATCACTCTGAAATATATTTTTTGTAACTTATAGTTTTAGTGTTGTAATTTATTTATTAGATAGAGGGAGTTGTGGGGATTTGGTAATGTAAAGAGACCTGGGCCCGGCATGGCCACGTGGTTAGGGCGCTCAACTCGTAATCTGCGGGTCGCGGGTTCGAATCCACGTCACACCAAACATGCTCGCCCTTTCAGCCGTGGGGGCGTTATAATGTGACGGTCAATCCCACTATTCGTTGGTAAAAGAGTAGCCCAAGAGTTGGCGGTGGGTGGTGAGGATTAGCTGCTTTCCCTCTAGTCTTACACTGCTAAATTAGGGACGGCTAGCGCAGATAGCCCTCGTGTAGCTGTGCCCGAAATTCAAAACAAACAAACCTTCCCTGCCTTGAATTCCACTCTCTTGAAATCAACTGAATTCTGAATTGAATCAACTAAATATCAAATAAGGTGAACGGGGAAAAACAAAGTGCATTCGGTCGAGAATGTTTGGCTTTCTAGTTTAAATCGTTTTCTTTAAATAAAACATACAAAGAAAAAAGTTGCAAATCTTACTTGTTTTATAGGCAATTTAGCTGCTAACAAAGATCGCTTCCGTTTTAAAGTTTAATAATGTACATGAAGCTGTTTGTATCAGAACTCTGTTACTGCTGTTGTGGTATTAGGATGTTCATTTATAGTCTCATCCTGTTCAATAAGCGCCACGTGTGTGGAAGATGGTTCTGTAATTTAATTTTAGAGTATGAGTAATGTTTTAGGGTGTAAACGAAATTAAATGTATTGGTATATGATCTAAAACAATAGAGTGCTACACACTAGAAGCGATACTGGTTGATTTCGTTCCTATACACAGTGTTCTATAGCAGTGCGCCCGTACACAGCAATACGGGGTGAAATAGGTCCAAGTTAGAAACAGGATCGTGAAATAAAATAGTTACTTAAAAATAGTTTGGTGAATCAAAAGCGAATTAGATTTTCAAAGATATTAAGATTTAAAGCTAAATGTTTTCATTTGTTTATTTCAAAATATTCGCGCATAGCCATCTCTAACTTTTGATGGATGGAAATAGTCAACAGCACCCACCGCCAAATTTTAGGCTTTGCTTATCTGATTGAATAGTGGGATTTGAATTTCACTCTTGTAGCCCACCCTCAGCGCCGTTTTTGAGGCAACAGAGAGAGAACCACGAACCCTTGTATTCACAGTCTGAGTACGCTAACCACTAGGCCAAACCCGGCTCCAAATGCTTAGAGTAATAATAAAACAAACTATTCAATCACTTTGATCATTTAAGATGGTGATAAGTCAAACCATGAAAGTGTTTTGTTTTTTTAAATTAAATTTGCATTTAGCAGTGTTTATAGTCGTGCTACTCGTCAAGGCATTACCTATCCCTGTGGTATGGCATAATGAAACAACATCATATTTCAGATTTAACGAAAAGTTTATTTGATAAAAGTAGAATGTCATCTGATAAGTAAAACAAACTGTGCTTACTTTTCTATTACTTTGTTTATCATATACTCTTATGTAGAGTAATAAAGATCAGCCATTTTCCCTCAAGCTTATCCTCTTAGTAACAAAAGTAACTTACTTAACAACCACTTATTTTGATTTTTTGATACACCGGAAAGGAGACGCTAAGGAAAGTGTACATTTTCATACATATTTCAACCTATGTTTTAGTAATTCATTGCGTTAGATCAGACATGAAAGAAAATATCATGATACATCACTGTGTAAACATTCGCTAGCGTACAGATTTCTTGAATATAAAGTACATTTAAACACAGATACGTTTTGGAGCTAACCAGTGCTATATGCTGTCAGTATGTACATATATACAATGATGGAATATGAAAACAAACAAATAACACACATACAGGATTCCTGGTGTCACAAACAATGAGTAATTGCAACTAAATGGTCCCTTAATGATTAGTACAAAACATAATTATAGCAAATACAAAAGACAAGCAAATAAATGGTACAAAGCTAGCATTCTGTATTTGCCACACAAAGCAGTACAATTTATTTTTTCTTTTTTGCTACAATAAGTTTATCGATGTGTAATTATGGTATATTGTTCCAACTGTTCTGTGTTACTCCACAATGCTCACCCAAGTTGTTTGATTGCCGTTTCATCTTCTTAGTTCCATATAAGTCCATACGCCATTAATAATATCCATATTGGAAATTATTACATGCATATTCTTAATTTTCACCGTTCCATCGACCTCTTTTTCCTTTCCTGGTATGGTTTCATCAAATTTCTACATGCTCGAAACCACGAAAGATGAATTCTTGCCCACTGGGTCTTGTTCCTGAAGCAATGACATGATAGGTAAAAATCTACTCGTGTCAGCAGTCAGGGTGCTGCAATTTTGTGTAGATTTCCAATACCATTGGCTAATATGTAAGCCAATGACATGATAGGTAAAAATCTACTCGTGTCAGCAGTCAGGGTGCTGCAATTTTGTGTAGATTTCCAATACCATTGGCTAAGATGTAAGCCAATGACATGATAGGTAAAAATCTACTCGTGTCAGCAGTCAGGGTGCTGCAATTTTGTGTAGATTTCCAATACCATTGGCTAAGATGTAGCACACGTGTCAGCAGTCAGGATGCTGCAATTTTGTTATAAAATACAAATTAGCATGAAGAAACCTCAGTGGATATGAGCTGCTTATAAACCACTGCTTAAAAACGGGCATCAGATTTCAAACAATGGAATGAGAAAATCTGGAAGAGGGTGTTCATTGGCAACGATATCAAGATCAAAGTACAACATCTACAATGAAGCATACTGGAGGAACAACAGAAGTAACATTTACTCCTGTACTTATAGCTATGTCATTGGTAAGATCTATACTGAGTTGTCGTGATCATGTAAAGAGTATACCCTGAGTTACTTAACATCACTTTTAAAGAGTTTCGGTATTCTACCTTCATCGCTACTAATATCAATAGTACTGCTTTCGTGTACTGTCTTCAGATTTTCCAAACAACTCCTACTAAATCATCTAACTCAATCTGTCGCATGAAATATCCTTAGTTATATACCCTGAGTTACTTAACATCACTTTTAAAGAGTTTCGGTATTCTACCTTCACCGCTACTAATATCAATAGTACTGCTTTCGTGTACTGTCTTCAGATTTTCCAAACAACTCCTACTAAATCATCTAACTCAATCTGTCGCATGAAATACCCTTAGTTAGCCAAAACGTAAGTTTCTACACGTTTGTCATTTAGAATTTTCGTTTTAAGAGTCTGTAGTTCTATAGCCATTACGTTGGTATTACACTGGCTAATTGGTTGGATGACAGCCAATCACAGTATATTTTCAACATGTGACTGTACTCTAGTGCAGATCATTTTCATACAACAGAAGGGAAGCAATCCCATAATAATCGCATTTTATACTCAGTTTATTCACTATTTCCATAATTATTTCTGATATGCGTATACAAGCATAATAATCAGGTTAACAATTTGTCCACCTGAACCCCTACACTACTCTTTAATGTTAGAGATTTTCTGAAGAAACGAAAACTGACTCTCAGTTTTAAATTCAGAAAATTTCATAGATAAAAAAAAACTAGTCATTTGCAAAATTTTGTAAACGAATAACGAATTTATCACAAGTCGGTGAATAAGTAAGGTTGTTAAGCGCAAAATGCTCTGCCCAATGCGGGTATCGAAACCTGATTTTCAGCACTATAAGCCTTCAGACTTAGCACTGAGCCACCGGGGGGAACGTCCAACAGAATAAACACCATATCAAAATAATTTAAAAATGGAAATTATTTTTGGTTATTTGTTATGTCTGAATTAATCTACCACAATGTAAATAATACTGATCTAATATTGACACTGATTAACGAATTATTTAAAACGTTCCTTCTTCAAGGCCCCCCAGTGACCCAGCGGTATGTCTGCGGACTTACAATGTTAGAATCCGAGTTTCGATACTCGTAGTGGGCAGAGCACAGATAGCCCATTGTGTAGCTTTGTGCTTAATTACAAACAAACAATCCTTCTTCAATCTAAAGTCAACTTAATGCACAAATTGTATATTTGTGAAAGTGGTTCTTGTAGAAATATGATTATACCATTATCGATCAGGTAATGTATATGATGATTTTTTTTTGAGTCAGTTAACATTATTAGAAGTTGAATTGTTAGCTTATTACTTGAGCACTAGTGTATCTTATAAAGTTTACAAATATTCAGGAGGAATTCGGAAAAACTTCCCTTTTCTAAAGAATTCCTTAAAAAGTACTTGATTCCAAATCCTTAAAATTCCTCATATTAGACATGAGCTAGAACTAAAATGTAAAAATTATGAAGGTTAGAATACCCACTTCAGTACGCTAGTATTTATTCGATATTTTTGCTTTATCCTATAATACATATATATACATATATACGATTTTGAATCGTAAATCAGCAAGTCATGACAAACACAGCCGGTATAATGTCGAGGTGGTTCGGAATGTATCAGAACTACATTTTCACATTGGCGTCCTCGTAGGTACTGTGAAGCCACCTAAAATTCTTCACTTTTGGGAATGGCATTCAACATACGTTTATGAGGCAGAATATACATGTACTCAGATGTCTTCAGGTCATCAATTTAGAATTTCCAAAGTGGTAACATGACTTGTACATAATGGAATTGGAAAACAAAGGAACATGCATGATCTTGATTCACCAGGTCCACTCACCAGGAAAAAAACTGAAACAAGTTGTATCCAAGCCGGGTTAAGCTTAGGGCGGTGAGAATTCGTGCACACAAAGATTAGTGGCATAAGCCGCCCATGTGTCCCAGACAACAAACAGAAAGTTAACCAAGAAGTTCTTCTGGAAAATACACAAATCACGTGTACAAAGTTGCTTCTGGAACATGCCTATTTAAACATAATATGCCTCAAGCAGCTGGATAATATAACAAATAGTCATGCTATTCCATACAAAAACATACTAGTCAAGTCTCTTTGGATTTCTATGCGATAAGACTGCTGATATGGGCAGTGGAGAACTATCGGCCTTGAATATTAGATGAGTTATGTAAAGCCACCAGGGAGAAAGGTTGTTCCTTGAACATGACTTTCTCTTTCAATTGACATTTCGCTGGGGAGCTATTGTTGAGATGCACAGTCGTCAGACAAAGCATGATCAGACGTGACAACCCGGGCTGTAACGACGTGGTGAGGCTTCTAAGTCATTTTAATATAACGTACTCAACCTCTCTAGAACAAAACATTTTTAATACTGTAATAGTTACAATACTTTATCGAAAAAAATGGTAAATAAGAGCCTCTTCACAAAAGCATACTTTACTAATTTATATAATTTGACGTACAAAAGTGATCTATTGTGAATTTGGGGTCAATGTGACGATGATTTGGTTCACAACATTAATACTCATTGTTTCTTGTTACGATACCTGTTTCGAAACTCTATCTGGAACTTGAGCAGATACATTCTTTGTGATTGAGCATTTACCACAAAATAATACATCACTGTCCTCATAATATAGATTGCAGAGATGTTATTCAGAGAATTATAAATATCTCAAACAGCAAGGAAAAACAAGAATCTTCATCTTAGCTTAATGGTAGACTTCTAATCCACATGGTAAGAGAGGGTTGACCACAAAACGTCACCATAGGACAAAGACAAAATAGAAACTAATGTTATAAAGCACTTATAATTCAGACCAAGGGATCCTATTGCGATACCCCACATTCCTTAGATTACATACATCAAATACTTTTCGAAATAACGTATACAGGAGAGAGAGAAATAACCGGAACTCATACCAACTTGTACAAGTGTCTGTCACTTCTTATGGTGAAATTTAACCATCCCAGAGAGTGGACACAAAGTCAACCTGGTACAAGCTTCCTTGAGATAGTATTGTAATATGTAACTTTGTTTTAAACAAGGATTAGATATTGGTTTACCAGAATGTAAATAACTACACAAAAAGTAGAGAAGTTATCTGAATATACCTTACTAAGTATTTATTCTAAACTTGTCATGGAAGGAAAAGATTAACAGTTATTTCATTTGCCCCCCCTCTCCTTTGTCTTATTGTCGTCTAACACCTGATGAGTAAAACTGAACAATATTGGGCAAATCAGAAAGTTAACTACTGGTTGTAAGATGAAAATTTATTTCCCTAAGGTGACCCACAAAACGCTATAACACATACATGAAGCCAACAAAGAATTACAAACAATTCCAACGACTAGTTATAACCAAAATAACGATGCAACTCAAATTAAATTAAATTGAAAATAAAACAAAACCAAAACTGATAATAATAAAATCAAATGAACTCAAAATAAAATAAATTGAAAACATAATTGATATTACAGAATTACAATCCAAAATACACAAAAATCTAAATAAACTAACATAACAGAAATTCACTAATTTCATTATAAAGATTCAAACTATCAGCTTATTTGAGAGAAAATGCACTTTTTGTTTGTTTGTAATTAAGCACAAAGCTACACAATGGGCTATCTGTGCTCTGCCCACCACGGGTATCGAAACCCGGATTCTAGCAGAAATACCGCTGTGCCACTGGGGGGGGGGGCATGCACTTGATGTTTTGACTGAATATTAAAAATTGATTCGTTGCATTATTTTTTTACTAAATTATGTCGATTATAGATTAGTATAAGATATGACAGATACATTAAGAAATATGTTATATGTTGTTTTGCACTAGACAGAGAAGCAAATGTAAATTACAGTTCATGTAGATGTAACAGGCCGTTAAATGTATTTTAGTTCAAAATGCAAAGTCATGTTAATATAAGCAAAAAAAAACTAAAAAATAATGCATTTAATTCCCAAATATATAGAAGGCTGCATTAGTTACTATAGTCCCATAATAGAGAAATTGTACAGATAAGATAAATAAGAACATTCATTAGATCTCCATTAGAAACTCTATTTTTGTTCACATAAGCGCATATTTTCCAGGTTTTCAATTTCAAGCCTGCGTCTATAATGTGCTAGAATACCATTCTCAGATTCTCAACTGCAGTTTGAAATGTACTATAAAAGACGAATATAACATACCATCTTCTAAATCAAGCATCTCTCCTTTTGTAGTCATCTCAGTGCAAGTTCCATCAGCTTCTCAAAAGTAGTAAATGTTTTACACCAGAAGTCGTACACTTCCAGAGTGCTGGAAACATTATTAGGTCTATACTCTTTATCCAGTTTGACTTTCCAGCACCTAGAAACTACACTTTGTTTATTGAATCAATGAACATCTTCCAATGTATCCAAACATTTAGCGATTTGTAGTAAAGGAAAGATCACAATGTGCAGTATTATGTTCTGCCATATAAAGTCCACACAGAACCTTGTCTTTTTTTCTATCTCCTATCTTTATGACAATTACCACTGGAAATAATCAAACACTCTCCAAAGGTAATATTTTAAACTTTCAACACCTTCTTCAGTTAAGCATTGAATGTTTCCTTGGCGCTCCAAAGATACTTTTATGGCAGTTGTTTTATTGGATGTGGATCACTTTTATCTATGTAATTATAAGTGTTTTTTGTTCAACCCACTCAGCCATCTGATCCTATGAACACCTCATCAAACTCTGAGCTAATATTACTGCATTGAGTTTAGATTGTTTCCGTGATCCTGAACAAGAGACATTCAATGTTTTGGATGGTGTATGTTTGTTCATGTATGAGGTACAATGGCTGTAACACCAGTTACTCAGTAGTGTGTGTCATTTCTACCTCTTTTTTTACCATGCTGATGACTATTCTAGCTGAAAGGTGATTAACTGAATGTTTGTAATTACAGACCAGCATTGGTAGAATATTCACACTCAGACAAGATCACTGTTTGAACAAGTGTAGCCTGCTGTTCAGACAAAAACAGTACGTTTCATGCACTAGCTCTATCACTGCATCAAGTGGTAATAATGCACTAGACTGAATATATTATACATCATGGAATACTGCTTGCACATTCAGGGTGAATTAATACATCTTCTTCAACATTTATGCATGCAGCCTAATATTTGGGAGCCAATCTGACTGGCGCTATATACATTTGGTAGAAATCTGCAGTTCACCTGTTGTGTATGCAAAACTGTTTATCAACTTACACAGTCGGTTCATCACTAAAATGTTAATGCCTGACGGATCATGAACAACTACCTTCATTTTGCATGTAATATTGCTAATACAAAATCAGAGATTTATCTATCCGCTCACATTTAGCTTATTGCCATTTGCCAAAATGAAGTTGGTGTAAAGTGGTATTTACCACAGAATGCCTTACACACAGCAATGTTATTTAAGGTTCTAGTTGTCCCAATATCTACTACAAACCCAACATCATAACTATGTATCATTATTGTCCCACACATCATTATGCCAATTTCATTGTTTTCTAAACCAGCTGAATTAATGTTTCATGTGGGCTAACTGATTCACTCACCCAAGCCTATGGTCAGTACCAATTCAGGAATGGGAAAGCTGCAGCCACAACTTGTAATCGAACTTCCTTTATCTGAATGCTTACTAACAACTGGTAAAAGAATCTGGACATTTATTAGACCAGTGACCAAGAAAGCTGTTCATAAATAAGTATCTCATCTTATTTCATAAGACATATTCTCGAGAACAACACCCTGCCATTCAATATTTTTAAACCACCCAAGCAGTGCACTTTCAAGATTTGAACATGCTCTTTGAATTGCATTCCCAAAGATAAAATCTGTGGCACAACTCACTGTAAATGTGTCTCAGTCATCAATTTGCTCCTCATCCAAGTGCTAAAAGTATCATGTGCAGGACCATCTAGGCAGAACATCAGGTATTGCACTGCCTGACTCCAAATCCATCTATTCCAAGTAACAACTTGCTTCAAATGCTTGAGAAAATGAACCAAACTTTCCCTAGCTTTCCACTTGAACCTGTTTCACCTTATCTAAGTAAATGGTGGTGCTTTAGAGCTTCGTTTCCAAAATCCAACATAAGGGTTCCAGGGAGGCCTCCACCTTCTCCTAGAAGTCTGAAGATGTGCACTTCCTTTCTTAATGTATGTGACATCTTTAGGTTACGTTTGTAGGGGGATGACTCACCACATAAAAAGTTAACCATCATTACTACTGTAATGAGGCAATGAGTCCTGAAACTGTTCATGGTTTTGAAGAATCATCAGTATATCTTACCAGCCTGAAATATTTCTGACTACTTCCTAATCCTGCTCCATATGATAGCATTACAATGTAATACACTAAGCTTCTTTTGGCATACACATCTTGTTATTTTCCTTGGCTGGTTGCTGTTCGATAGAGTGACTTCAACTGGCTGCTGTGGTTGGAGAGGTTTACACTAATATATCCAAAAGGACAACGATAAGCTAAAATCTAATATTATACAACACTTTTAAGTCAGACCATTGGGTCCTAGTGCATAATCTCAGAATTCTTAGGTTATTTGGGTCAATTACTATTTCAAATAACATTTACAGGGGAAGAAAGAACCACAAAATTTATGCCAACTGTATCAGCCCTTGAGATGGACTTGAACCACCATAGGAAGTTAAGATAGACACATGCTCAAATTTTTATAAGCTTTCATTGCAATGTGTAACTTTTAAATGTTTACAACCTTTTGCAATCTGGTTCACAGAATATCATTAACTACATGCAGAACACCTAGAAGAAAATTTAGAAAAATTACCTTAGTTATTAAATGTTAAAAATGAGTTATTTCAAGTGTGACAAGTACACCTTGATCTCTCAAGAGCTCATACAGTTTTGCATGTGCATTGAAATGGTATATGTATTATTAAACACTGTGATATCTTTTAAAGTGTAATTCAAACATTCTTCTGGCTACATCCATTCTATATGTTCTTCTGTTATTTGAGCTTTTAAATTTTTCACTTCCAATACCTCTAAAGTATGGGACTTTCCATCGAGAGATGCAATGATAACCACCTCTTCAGATTAGGCATAATCACTGGTATAGCCAGGAGTCCCCTGGGGTCTTTGAAAAGGTGGGCCACTGATATGAGGTGTCGAATTGAAATCTAAGTTCAAGCAGTGTTGAATGATAACACATTCTTCAACAATTTATCAGTCTATTGAATTTTATCACAAGCCTAGCATTTAGGTGTTAAGCCAATACCTTTTGCCGATGTTCATTTCAAAGAGTCAGTACCAAATCATTGTTCTCATATGCCCAAACAGAGAATGGCTCTCTCAGCCTTCATAAAAAAAAGGGATTTCGGTGCCATTTTATATGAAAAAATACTAAATGGACTTGTGATAGAGATTTTTATATCACGACACATGTCCTCTGTTATTAAGAACCAACACCAATGGAAAATCATTGGTTAAAAACCTTCCAAAGTATCTTACTTACTATACATTTTTGGTTATTTTATCACAGATATGTGAATCAACAGATGAATACTCCATTAAATGGTGGGTGCTTTCATTTCAGTAAGCGACTATCTGTGTTGTATTTCCCTCTAGGTATGCATCTTTTCTTCTTTTTTGATGTTTTAATCAGGATTTTCCATATACTGTGTGCCTTTCAATGCACTCAGAAAAATTTAAAGTTTGATATTTTATCTGTGAACAGGATAAAGCAGTCAATCAGCTCAATGTGGTTTAAGGTATGAAAAAGGACTGTAGTTTGTTTTCATATCCAAAAAATGCATAGCAACTGCTATAGGATCAGTTTGTGTAAGTCTAGTTCTTGTTACATAATCAAATCTGCAGTTGTTACAACCATTCACTGCAGATTGCAGAGACCAAGAAGAGTGGTTACCTTCTAGGATGTCTTAACTAGACCATGTGAAGTCAATGGTTGTTTTATATTTTACATGCCTCGAGTGTGATAGTTTGAGTTCATATAAGTTGTGCTTTAACCTGTACTATTGATTGGACAGAACTTATCAGTAGTTAGGATTGATCTTTCTCCTATACTTACTTAAGTTTGAGACTTGGAGATTCAACTTATCTTTACCACTCACTGCCTTTATCTCAATAGAGAAGATATTGTGCTCTAAATTAATGGAAGACATCATTGATATAGAAGTAGAGTTTGAGCTATAGCACTTGATTTTTGTATCAATACATGTGGAATTCATGAATGTGGCAAGTTGTATATCCAGCTCCTATCCTAGTGATGACAGCTCAATGGAACTGGTAACTATTGTTTCTTCAATGGGTGGAGCAGCTAACTATAAGGAAATGCCTGCTTCACTCAGTATGCAATGACATGAACGTCAGTCTCAATGACAGTGCAGATCAGCAACTTAGTGAAAATGGTGTATGGGGTAATTAACTGCAGGGGGAAGCTAAAGACATTACCAATAAATATGTCGAGGAAATCTTTGTAGAAACCATGGGATCAAAGATCTAAACCAACTGTATGCTGCGTTGTTTCATGAATGGAGTGCTGACAAAATACCTCGGAACAAAAAAACAAAAAAAAGAAGGCAAATTACCCAGCTGGAGCAGCTTTACTAGCTTCAGCCAAAATGAGCCTTCATGGCTAGAAGACCTCAGAATCGGCTACAGGTCATCTATCATCCAGAAGGTCCTAGTAAACATTCCCATAAACATTGTGTGAATAGATGACAATACTACTGAGCAATACTGAGCAAGAGCTGCAAACTGGATGGATGTCTACTACAACAAGTGGGTGCTGGCAAATCCAAGGCCAAATAGAGAAAATCAAGGTCAACAAAGAACTCAAACAGACACAGACTGAGTTAACTCAAACACACCAGAATCTGTAAAGAACTTGGGATATTTGTACATTATTTGTCTGATCTTGTAAGAGAGAAAGAATGTGACAATTCTCATGGTAAATCTTCCCTCTAAACTGCAATAAGGTAGCTCTCTTGCATATGTATTTATACAACTTCATCTATAAGTTACATTTTAAATAATTTAATTTTCAGTAGTGATTACTCTAAAGGGTTTAATTAATGTTGTTGTATTTTGTTTTCAATATAAACAATTTTCTTTTTGAGTTTTATTAAACTAATAGATTCAGTTTCGCTGTATACTGGTTTTATATATTTTTACTTAATATTGAACTGCACTGAACATTTTCTGCTATTATCATACCTTTTGATCCAAGCAAGATACTTACAAAGATCAGAGCCAAAAAAGTAACTCAGTAAATAACATAACTGATTAAATATACCAGTCTTAGTAGGAGCAAACATAAATATTTAATGTTTCTTCGTGTGTTTCACTATTGAGTTTCGTATTTCAGTTTTAAGTTTATTTACTATACTTTTGATATTGAATTTCGACCTATCTAAGGAAACTTTAATTTTTAAAAATTTAATCTAGGCTTTAGATTTGACTATGCTTTTATATATATATATATA
>NW_013666626.1:328729-341338 GCF_000517525.1 Limulus polyphemus | reverse complement strand
TAAGTTTATTACTATACTTTGTATATTAGTAATTTACGTACCGTACTACTAAGGTAAACTTTTAAAATTTTTTAAAAAATTTTTAAATTATAGGTACGTTAGTATTGTACTATGTCTTTATTATATATATATATATATATATATATATATCTGGCAGCTTTGGCTGAAATTTTGGTATTGATGTTGGTTGTTATTTGTCTATTTCTTCTTAAATGTTAATGTAAAATTGTGATTTGGTGTGGTCACGACGGCCCAAATTAATGTATATTTAGAACTGTAGTATATTTGGGCTGTAAGCTGAATCTTTCTTGTCTGACTTATCTCACGAGAAATTTTCGAAATTTTGCTTACTCCTTCTACTACGTTATATTTTCAAAATGTGCACTAATACCCACCGTTAAACACTACCTTAGGTGTGTCAACTCACTACATATTGTTGCCTGTCTAGGCTCTTTCTGTTTTTTCATTGGTTTGGTAAGCCTTGGTGAATACCAAACTGGCCTTGCGAGGTTGCTAACAGTTATATAGGAATATAAGCTGTCAATATGTGTATTTGTCTGAGTGTCTGTCTCAGCTAACCGAGCTTGCGAGAGTTCATAGGCCCTTTTAAAATTAGTTACAGATGATAATTGAAAAGTTCTGTGCGTGGCTAAAAGAAATGTTATATAGTTATAAATAAATGTGATATAACATTGCAATAAGACTGGTAATAATTTAAGTTACATCATTCTTTGCTGAGTCAACACAAATTTCCAGTAAGAAGAGAGTATAATAGCATTTCAACTGTACCTTTTGTTTACTCCTTATATTACATTATATTTTCAAGATGTATACTAATACCTACCAGCAAACACTACCTTGGGTTTATGTCACCTCACCAATATTGTTTGTTGCCAGTCTAGGTTGTGCCTGTCTTCCCAAGTTGCGTTCTTATTTATAATTATTATAACGCTTTGTTTCATTAATTGACTATTCTTGCTGTTAACAATACGTGTTACGTATAGGTTCTGAATAAAACATTGGTGAAATAGTGTGAGATTTAATATTTCTTCTAAAAGGTGCTCAGGTGGTCCGTTTCTCAGGTGAAAGGTATGCAACAGACGAGGCATAGCTGAATTACTATTGAACACTCTTCTTTCTGGATACCTACGCTGAGACAATAAAGAATGATGTGATTTTATTTACATTATTATCAGGCTTATTGTGATCTTATATCCCACACACACACACCCTACTGCTAAATGTAATTCTCCATCAGCTAAAACGATCTACACCCTAAGTGTTGTATATAGTTTACTTTAGATGTATGTAGACACGTAAATATTAAACTTTTTCATCAAGTGTTTTATTTTCTATGTTTTTATTGACTTCTACTTCTATTTGTTTTGAATTTTTCTTTCATTTGTTATTTTATTCTTTAATAAATAAGCCTATTTTACAATATGTTTCAATCTCGTTTTGCTTATTTGTTTAATTTCGTGCAAAGCTACTCGAGGGCTGCTTATGCTGCTATCCATTCCTAATTTTGAGACGATACACAAGAGGGAAGGCAGAGTTAACACTGCCTACCGCCAACTCTCGGGCTATTCTTTACCAACGAATAGTGGGATTGACCATCACATTATAATGCACCAACGACTGAAACGGTGAGCATTTTGGTAACGGAACTTGCTTTCACAACCCACAGATTGTGAGTCGTGTGCTTAACCATCTGGTAACCTAGCTTGGATATTTCCAGATGCAGTCATATAAATTAACTTCTAATCAAAGCAAGCTACATACATAAATCAGAACTAAAAATCAACCCAGTAATCAGCATAGCTCATCTAACATAAATACTACGTTCCTATTTATAAATGATTAGAATGCTTTTTTTTTCATTCGTTTGGTACCATTTCTGTTAGCAATATTTTCGACTCATTACTGACCATATCTCGCGAGTCTCGTGTTATTGCGGTACTCAGCTCGGATTAGTTGATTGGATACAATATAAACATATTCTTAGACCTTCAAATAAAATCTTACAAACAATATATTATGTTTATATTTTTTTCCAGTTGCATGACATAAGAACATGAACTCGTCCATGTGACATCAAAGCGTCAACATTCTTAATGATAAACACTATTGCAAATGTAAAATATTTGAACAAAATATTCGTCTAAACGAAACTTCGGCATCCTTTCCTCTGTGTTTGGAAAAAAAAAAGCTATCAAGTGCCAACTACATGTCCGTCACTGAAGCCTATTTGTGAGAAGTTATTATCAAGTGCCAACTACATATCCGTCACTGAAGCCTATTTGTGAGAAGTTATTATCAAGTGTCAATTACATGTCCGTCACTGAAGCTTATTTGTGAGAAGTTATTATCAAGTGCCAACTACATGTCCGTCACTGAAGCCTATTTGTGAGAAGTCATTAGAAAATATCTTATAGTATAGATTACATTTTCCACAACAGATCGGTCTATGATAGAATTACACTAATGTTCTCTAGTGTTTTTAGAATAAGAGCTTTTTGTATTTTTTAACATTTTTGCAGTTTTTGATTTGTTATTTTCATTTATTATGCAAACATTATATATATATATATTAACAATGATATTCACACTGTCCCTATCTACTATCTAACGAAACCACAGCCAAACGGCTTGGAGAAATCATGTTTTAGTTATTTTGTTCATATGCATCTTCACATAAAAACCGTTCTCTTTCTTTACTCCCATACTTAGTATGCGTACTTATGTTCAGAGCACTGACTTTTTTTTTAATTTTAGTTTTACTTCTACGACTTTAGTTGGTTGAGATTTCCATTACATATTACACTTCATCCATAGTGAAACTGGTTAAACACTACATCTTCTGAAAAACTCATTTACTCTCTGCTCTTCGGTTCTTGTTTTCCAATTTTATATTAAATATTTGTTTTCACATAATCATTGCTTATTTGAATTTTTCAAGGTATATACAAAATGTTACGGAAATTGTCTTTTCACCAATTTTACGATCGTTCACTTCTACCAAGCTGTACTGTAAAAGTAAAGGCTTTGAAGTAACACACAGAGAGAAAGTTTTAAGAACAGACATCCATCCCTTGGTTCTTCAAAGCCCATTCTTCTATCACATGGAACACATCAGAGTAGCCTGTACTCGTTGAATGACCCGCACTAAGTAGTAGAATCATGCACTGTAGCGCCACCTTTATAAACTACCGCATTCCAGAACACGACAGGTCTATTAAATGAATGGGTGGGTTAAAAGTCTGTCAAATGGAGTTCCATGTGGAGTCTTGAATTATGCATGTTCTAGAGGCCTTACGAACAGTACCACGAGGTACCAGACTTAGTAAACTTGAAAAACTTGTTCTACCAGAGAGTTGTTGGCTGGCCTCCTATTCTCTTGAGAAGGGTACCGTTATATGTGGCGCCTTCGGTATGCAGAGGCGACCTTTCTCCCCTGTCACTTCAGCACTCATAACTTGATCGTACATTCTAGTTTGTATTTTCCAGTTGCACTTCAGAACTTCAAAGATGAAACAGACTTATCCGATATGAAATACCTCAGAAAGTTGCTTTACCAAGCATTATAATAGTTATTTGAATCAAGTTGGTAGAGTATTTAATGAACAATTCCCAGTAAATGAATATTTTTCAATATCACAATGTTTTACTTTTACAGCATCGTCAGTTGCAATTCCGAATTACCGATGAAGCTGTGAAAGTGAAAGGTTGAGCCTTAAAAACAAACAAAAAAAACGTTTTCGTGTATGTTTCTATTGTGTAAATAAAACTAGTAGTAGTGTTCGCGGGCATCTTGCAGGCTTTATTTTTATATTTGAACATTTGTATGTTTGCGTTTGTTGTTTTACTAGAGTGGAATGTTCAGGTCACGTGATGAGCATGTGACTTCATAAATAGAAAACGACTCTACAAACAGGCAGGAGCAATCTATTAAGATTCAAAACTCTACCATCTCTACAAACAGGCATAAACAGTCCATTAAGATTCAAAAATCTACCATATTTACAAATAGGCAGAAACAGTCCATTAAGATTCAAAACTCTATCATCTCTTCAAACAGGTAGGAACAATCTATTAAGATTCAAACTCTATCATCTCTACAAACAGGCAGAAACAGTCCATTAAAATTCAAAACTCTATCATCTCTACAAACAGGTAGGAACAATTTATTAAGATTCAAACTCTATCATCTCTACAAACAGGCAGAAACAGTCCATTAAGATTCAAAACTCTACCATCTCTACAAACAGGCATAAACAGTCCATTAAGAGATAGAGCTCTGGGTTTTGGAATTTGCGAGATTAGACTGAATCCGTGCAATACCGCAAAATATTCCTTGCACTTCAAGCTGTATGTACATTATAAGAATGACAACCAATCCCTTAGAATTTTCTTGAAAATTAAGAAAGATTTAGGGGATATATAATGCGAGTTAGGCGAGACTAGATTAGAGTGGCTTATTCCTTTGTGACTTTTACTGTGGGTGGTTTTTATTATTGGATTACCGAGGTTTGTTACTTTAGTTTTTACTTCACTAATGTCCTTGAATCAAAGGTATTTTAAGCAGTATAGACATAGTAGAGTTTTGAATTTTAATGGACTGTTTCAGCCTGTTTGTAAATATGGTAGAGTTTTGGAACAGAGCCAAACCGCGCCCTGTTACGAATAAAAGAAATAATGAGCAAATGTTAGACAGATATTACAATAAAGCGAACACTCAGTTAGCGTCATCAAATTAGTTATCAAACTGTCTTTGCTCTTTGAGTTACTTGTTGTTGTTTTTAAAAAGTCGTAACTTCTAGTTTTTTGGCTTCCCGTTAACTTTTGTAGATTTTTCCCACTCACGGAAATCATAAACTCCGCTGTTTCTGAGGGATAAATAAATAACACACCTACATTTTTGACGAAAAGTTAATAAAGTTTCAGCTTATGTTTTCTGAGTTTGTTAATTTTGTTTATTTCACAAATAACATTTGATTAACTGAAACGCATCTTGTAAAGTAATTACTTTTTTTCGTTTGATTATTTTAAACAAAATATATATGTCTTGTTATCCAGAAGTGGAAAAAGTGCACTAAGACTAAAAGACCAAGCTTCGTGATTTGCGATACACAACCACGCTCACGATACGTAAACAGCAAACATGATTATTTTTTGCGCCTCTCTTGTGATGTTTACCACCCATAGATACAAAATGGATTGCGCCTATTGGCTGTGAGTGTTAGAGAAGCATTTGGCTTAAGAAGTCTGATTCTCTGGTCACACGGAAGAGAGCTGTGTTAGAGAACAGGTGGGTTAAATGCGTGTTAAGCACGTACAAACTATATATTACGACAACATATATTTAAGCTTTAATGTCTATGCTCTTTTAGCCTAGGGGATCTTACTAACCTACAAATTCACGTCTGGTGCAGTAGTTGCGGCAATTATTGCTGCAGGAAATGGTGAACAGGAAAAAAACGGCACTGACGGCGCCTGTCTATCGTAGTGAATACATGCTTTGAGCCAATAATATAGATGGAAGCCCAACCAAGCAGCAAAGGATCTTATGTATATAGCTAATAAAAAACAACAAATAAATAAAAGTTTACTACCACTCCTGTTATTAGCGGGAAATTCTGAGGACGTAATAATTTCAGGTACCGATTTGTGCAAACAGTATCTTACATGCACGGCCCCATGTCGTGGAGTAGCTTCCCCAGGGTAGAGGTGGCACAACCACAAACTTCATCTGGTTCAATTAAAGGTAGGTGTAGTAGTATAAATAAAGCTGTATAGATACTAGAAATTAGGCTGTTTTGTTTTTCGCATCAGGAGCAAGAACTTTGTAAAACGTAAGGTGAATGTTGAAAATGAAAATATATATATTTATAAATATTTATTCCGTTTACTAATTGTTATTCAATATGAAACAATCAGAGTCATTCGGTGGGATTGAATACAAACTGTCATTTGTTATTTCATTACTTCAATATACACGTCGTCATTAAAAGTCAAATTTTGAATGTTTTTGAAATGGCGTAATCAAGCCATCACTACATTGTTTTTTTGTAATATTACACAATGTGTAGATGTTTTCGTCATAAGTTCTTAGGTGTTAGAATTACTAATGTTGTTTTCTCCCGTTCACGCCGTGGCTGCTGACCCGTTCCGGAAACAAGGAGATTAGCTTCCTGTTCTTTCACTAGCTGTAGTTTAATTTAACTGAATCATCGTAGTAACGTTAATTCAAATTTAAATAATTAATAAATAAGTGACGTTAAAAATAACTCATTATATGCTATTGATCCTTACCATTATTCTGATTTGTAAATTACTTTAATGTTGATAACAATTACGTTTCTGTTACTTAATCTAATTCACATCATATTATAGCAATGGATATAAATAGATCTTAGAGCTATATTACTATTAGACCACTGTCGTATTTTGGTCGGCTTGATGTTGGACAAAAGTCCTCATTGGCACTAAATTATAATAAATAAAGCAAATATAGTGTGGTTGATTACCGAAGTATCTTCTTTACTCTCACTACCAAGCTCTTAAAATTTATAATAACTTGAACGAAAACAGCGTGAAGTTTCGTTGAAGTCTAAGAATATGCACAGGGCATGCAAGTTTGGCACTTTACATGATGTAATGTTTTTATTTAGTTTCATGCGTTATTTTTAACCTTACATTTTCTTCATTATTCTTATCATTATCAAAACTCGTAGATTATGTCTTATACTATTCAATAAATGACAAGCATCATTTGATTAGTTTTGTGCCTGTTTTAAAAGTTTCTTTTATTCGTTTGTTACGCATCTAACTTGATCATGTGTTACTTAATTTGTAGACTTGAGATTATCATGTATTACAGCTCGTTTAATATTGGAGAAGGATAAGAAAGATTGACCCAACTTGGAAAGTATTTAAATAGAATCGAAGAGAGTAAAAAGATGGTTTTAATTTTCCTCGAATAGTTGGAAATTTCATGAATTTGGTGAATTAATAAAAGACATTATTTCATTCAGTTAATCAAAACTTTAAAATATTTCATTTCTGTATCTTTGAAATATATCACTTTCACTTTGGAAGATGTAGTGACACTTGAAGGTTGATGGTTAGTGTTCATTAGTGTAGTGGCACTTGCGGGTCGGTGGTTAGTGTTAATTAGTGTAGTGGCACCCCCCAGTGGCACAGCGTTATGTCTGCGGACTTACAACGCTAGAATCCGGGTTTCGATACCCGTGGTGGGCAGAGCACAGATAGCCCATTGTGTAGCTTTGTGCTTAATTACAAACAAACCTAGTGTAGTGGCACTTGAAGGTTGATGGTTAGTGTTAATTAGTGTAGTGGCACTTGCGGGTCGGTGGTTAGTGTTAATTAGTGTAGTGGCACTTGCGGGTCGGTAGTTAGTGTTAATTAGGGCATTTTAGAACTATTTATTTTGGTTTGACTAGTTTTTAAGTTTAAAACTACCTATTTTTTTATATATATAGAGCTTTAGTGATAAACGTATCACTGCTTTACTGACTACCTGTTTTCGAGATACTCAGATATATGATTCAAGATTTGTTTCTTAAGAATTTCAGAATTTAGTAATTCATGAACTTTTAAGTGTCGTCTTGATTGAAAATGAAAATAGTACAGAACTGTTTACAAATATTGATATGATATAAATTATTGACAACATCGTCAATATTCACCTTTGATGTAAATATTGACATGATATACATTATTGACAACATCGTCAATATTCACCTTTGATGTAAATATTGACATGATATACATTATTGACAACATCGTCAATATTCACCTTTGATTTAAATATTGACATGATATACGTTATTGACAACATCGTCAATATTCACCTTTGATGTAAATATTGACATGATATACATTATTGACAACATCGTCAATATTCACCTTTGATGTAAATATTGACATGATATACATTATGGACAACATCGTCAATATTCACTTAGATGTAAGTATTGACATGATATACATTATTGACAATATCGTCAACATGATGTAAATATTGACATGAAATACATGTGCAATAACCATTTACATGTGATTAAAAAACGGAAGGTAGTTTGTAGTTAAATTGTAAATGCATAACGACAAAAACTACTTTTAATTTTGCTCTCACAGTAGTGTTAAACTCTATTAAATACCATGTTTTCGTCCTCGTGAACAAACGTTTTTTTTTTTATGGCTTGAAAATTGTCCCAACCTGGCCGTACGGGTAGTGTGGACTTGTTCACAAATTACCAGCTACGACTTCTTCGAGCATTGTAAACGACGTAGAAACAAAACAAAATGTATCGTGCAACGTAACCGTCGTGAAATGCATTGCTGTAGCCGTACCGTTACCTGTCCGAACTGGTGTTAGTAGTTTGGTAAATAGGAAATTGTTTTCATTCTTGACCCGACGATAACTGTTCAGCTCACTGTGACACATATCGATTAGCACGTTTCACCGGTTTTATATAAAAAAAAAACTGGCCCAGAATTTCTTAATTACTGTAATTAGATTATTTAGACATGAGCATACAAAGGACTGCTTTAGCTAAGTCCAATTTTTTATTTGTTGGTGTGAAAAAACATATTTTTTTTGTATATTTATGGGTGTGGGTGTTTTTTTTAAAGCAGCATGCTCTCGAGAACAAATAGTTTTTTCTATTGCATTTCATTTGTAGAAAGAGTGAGAGGCAGGTCACAGCGAAACAAATGTTGGCTGCGTTCGTTCTGTACCAAACAGTCACCACTTTCAAGAGCATCCTGTCACAAGCACGAGAAGATTGTGCGATTTTTTGTATTATAAACAAAACTGGGTTCAACTGCTGTAAAGAAATTATGCTGAATAATCAGATCTTAAGTTGAAAAATTAGTATATTGTTCCATGGTGAAACTCAAATTTATATAAAACGACCATGTTCTGTTATTTTGTGATTTAAAGTGAGTGTATGAAATATCTTTATTACATATCATAGGAGAGATTTATAGTGTGACAGTGGACAAGCTACTTATGTGACTGCTGCGATACAAGTAGTGAAGAGGTTATGGTGGTTAACTATTATGATATATATTGGACTAGTTATGGAAGATTATTATGATACCGGAGGTTATGACAGATGAATGCATTATGTTAGTAGAGAGGTTATGGTGAATAATTTGTATTTTGATGATGGAGAGGTTATGGTGGATAACTTTTGTATTTTGATGAGGGAGAGGTTATGGTAGATAACTTTTGTATTTTGATGAGGGAGACGTTATGGTGGATAACGTTTGTATTTTGATGATGGAGAGGTTATGGTGGATAACTTTTGTATTTTGATGATGGAGAGGTTATGATAGATAACTTTTGTATTTTGATGATGGAGAGGTTATGGTGGATAACTTTTGTATTTTGATGAGGAAGAGGTTATGGTGGATAACTTTTGTATTTTGATGATGGAGACGTTATGGTGGATAACTTTTGTATTTTGATGAGGGAGACGTTATGGTGGATGAGTTATATTGTGATGATGGATAAGTTATGGTGGATAACTTTTGTATTTTGATGAGGGAGACGTTATGGTGGATGAGTTATATTGTGATGATGGATAAGTTATGGTGGATAACTTTTGTATTTTGATGAGGGAGACGTTATGGTGGATTAGTTATATTGTGATGATGGAGAGGTTATGGTGGATAACTTTTTTATTTAATGAGGGAGACGTTATGGTGGATAACTTTTGTATTTTGATGATGGAGAGATTATGGTGGATAACGTTTGTATTTTGATGATGGAGAGGTTATGGTGGATAACTTTTGTATTTTGATGAGGGAGACGTTATGGTGGATGAGTTATATTGTGATGCTAGAGAGGTTATGGGGATGACTGTATAAAAAAGAGTTTAAGAGCATATATTTAAACCAGTTTTTGGTTTTGCCTCGAAAATTGAATGATGTTTTGACATTTTCAGAGGTTAGACCATTGTGAACAACTATTTTCATGTTCGTGAGCGTGTGTGTGTGTGTCGGGTTTTATGTAAAGATTATGGGCATTATGTTTTAAGACTATTAGATACTGGAAAACAAGAGGATGTTATAGGAAAGGTTGTGTTAGAGAAAGCATTACAACAGAGTGACTTGAAAGTCAATATTGTGATAGTTGTTGACACTGTTTTTTTTTTTTTCGTTTGGAGTTAGGATACGTTAAGCTCTCCATATTTAGACCTTATAATAGCAACGTAAGACAATTTTTTACCTTCAGAGAACTAGGTGTTTTGTGTGGAATTGCTCCCTTAGAACGTCACTAAAAATAGCCTTGCGGGTCCAGCCCTCCAACCTGCTGTGAGGAGGAACTGCTTCGGGTTCGTTATCTTGTGCTGAGGAAAAGGTTGCATTTTCTGTTGGTTCCCCACACGCCCAAGTCTTCTACTTCGGAGCTTTGTCTAACTTTGCCCACAAAATATATTGACCTAACACAATACAAGTCGATTCCAGGAACAATGTGTTGACATAAGTTGACTCCATGTATTCATTTAACACAAGCCGATTCCAGGAAAACTATGTTGACCTAACACAATACAAATCATTTCCAAAAACAATGTGTTCATCACACAACGATGCTTTTTTTATATATTTCAACAAAGAATAATCTGCTACCAGTCAGTGACCTGTGATTAATTAGCTGACCAAAAAAAAAGTAAAGCAATCTGCTTGCGTCCTATACACCGAAGGTATGAATAATATATATGTATATATACGATATACACAAGCCATGTGTAAATATATTTAAATAGGCATGCATAGCTTAGTTCAATAGAATGTGTTATTTATAACAATAGTAGATTTTTTTTCTTTTAAAAACATAACTATTTATAATGCTCCCTAAATAATAAAAAAAGAATTACAGTGAAAGCAATGAAGATTTTGTAGGTTTGAACCAAACTAAATAACAGTAAACCTTTTTTTGATTTATAGTATTTTCTTATTTTGATGTTTTGAGCTATTTTGGGTTTAGAACAATATATACTAATTTTTAAAGTATCAAATTGAATTTTTGTTCAATAAAAATCTTTCAAATGCGACTGTAGCCTTTTTCCCCAAAAATTTGTCTTCAAACTAAGGGTGCGTCTTATATTCCGAAAAATACGGTACTTGTATAGAAAATAACATGAATATTTAGTAATAAGTATTAAAGAAAAAACAATTTATTGTATAAATAATACAAATTTATAAGGGTATAAATATGTAGAAGCATTCCTGTTATTCATCATACTATTTTGCGACGTTTCGTGTTTAACTCTTTAAGTTTAAACTTAAGTCTATTTATTATGAATACCACAGATGTATTCTACACACACTGTTTAAGAAACATGTTGCAAACAAAGTTTAACAAAGAGTATTTACTCGAAGCGCCATAGAACAAAATATTTTGATGAGAGAAGTTCCCCTTGTTTATTCACAAAATTATGAAATCCTCCGATTAAGTTGTTTGTGATAGCAAAACACCAATTAATTAGTTTTAATCGCATATTACTGATTAGGTCCGTATATTCTATTGAGTAATTTTATAATATCGTCTGTTCTGACTCTCATTAAAGAGAACTGACCAAAACACTGTGTGAAATTACCTACTGTTTTGTAAATAACCTTTGAAACCCCAGAAGTAATTAGTGGAATTAACTGCAACTTTGACAGTATACTTGTTTAAAATTTTGTATCTCACTCGTATGGTGTTAGGAACTGTGTAACGAACAGTCATGGATCACAAACACTTTGGCGCTTAAATATTTTAAACAAATGTGTTTAGAAAAAGCCGACTGGATCCCTATGGACTCCCAACGGTAACTTTAGGACTAAAGAAAAGATATTATAATAGTCAATTTCCTATACTCTGGACTAAAAATTTGGAATTTCGATGAAAAATGTAAGCTCTGGAGTTCGAAACGGATTTATACTTAATAAATCCATTAAAAAAAAAAAGTCATTTCGTTTTTCTTTGCCTAGTTAAATAAGCGGAAAATCTTCTAAAGGTATACATAAATACACAATATGTGATTTACTTAATCAGTGCTGAGCGTAATTTAACAGGATTTGTATTTGCTACATGTAAGTGTAATAAGTGTTAAAAACCGATACATTGTACTGGGAACTTTGAACGAAACACGAGAAGTAATGGTCCTGATGCACATAAAGAGGACGAAAATGACATGTTAATAAAACACGAGGTGAACTGAGGACATTTTTACGACATCTGAATTTTACTAGAACTTTCTTGAAGCTTGGCCAGATTTTTCTACCACCGTAGGTCCAATATGTGGATTTAAGAGAACTTTAAGCGGTCCTTTACGACGAATTACTAATGTCCTTTAGTGATATTGTGTTCGATACTTTATCTAAAACTACATGACTGAGCACTTTTAATATTCGGACACACACACACACACACACACACACACATATATATATATACATTTTTTTTTTGAAGCACATTTACAACAGGTATTATTAGATATTTGTTGTTTACGCCTTATCCACCCGGCATGGCCAGGTGGTGGGTCGCGGGTTCGAATCCCCGTCCCACCAAACATGCTCGCCCTTTCAGCC
>NW_013666626.1:326859-327850 GCF_000517525.1 Limulus polyphemus | reverse complement strand
CGTTATAATGTGACGGTCAATCCCACTATTAGTTTGTAAAAGAGTAGCCCAAGAGTTGGCGGTGGGTGGTGATGACTAGCTGCCCTCCCTCTAGTCTTACACTGCTAAATTAGGGACGGCTAGCGCAGATAGCCCTCGTGTAGCTTTGCGCGAAATTCCAAAAAAACAAACAAACAATACTCCTCAAAAGACGCTTCCTGTAAATAGTATAGGACAGTGTTTCTCAAACTATTTCGTCTTCGGCCAATTTACATGTATTACCTCACCCGCTTTCGCTTGCCATCACACACACACAAACAAAACAAACATCAGAATTAATGTACCATCAGTGGTTCGAAGACCACATTATGACCTGCTTTTGGAGATGTCAGCTATTACATCCCAGTTACTTCCATTCACATTTGTAATAGTATACCTTTAATTTTATGTAATGAGTGAAATTCAAGTATTAACCCATACCGTTAGTGATATTTTAGTAATACATACGTGTACGTACATAAACTTGTGTTTTACCAAGATGAATAAGAACACACTGCTTTTAACGAAAATATGAAAGTTCATGTTAGGACCACTCGGACATTATGGATGAGTCATGTTGAATTTGTTTAAAAACCATTTCGAAGGAACTGTATTGTTGTAATGATAAATTATGAACGAACCGAAGTAACCATATCTTTTGTAAGAATCGCATATAACGAATTATTTATCACAAGTTTAATATATTTATGATTAGAAGACTTCAAGGTTATCAGTATAATAATCTTAAGGTTTTTAATGTTAGTTTTAGTCATTGAATTAAAATACACAAACTTTTAATGACTGTATTTGTAATTTCAGTTCATGCAGAAAATACGATGATCGGTAAAGAAATGTTCTGGATAATTGAGGGTATTCTGATGGTCATGCTTTGATCGTTCTTGCTCTACATCGCTGATGTCAAGCGCACTTTTAAGAAGGTTAGAAATTTTTTGTTGGATTTCGCGCCAGACTA
>NW_013666626.1:319533-326150 GCF_000517525.1 Limulus polyphemus | reverse complement strand
GTGATAAAAGGACGTGCATCACTAAACCTCAGTCTGGCACACTAACCACTGGCCGTGATTTATGTTGGTGATAAAAGGACGTGCATCACTGAACCTCAGTCTGGCACACTAACCACTGGCCGTGATTTATGTTGGTGATAACAGGTCGTGCATCACTGAACCTCAGTCTGGCACACTAACCACTGGCCGTGATATATGTTGGTGATAAAAGGTCGTGCATCACTAACCCTCAGTCTGGCACATTAACCACTGGCCGCGCTTGGCCCGAGGTTGGAATTAAAGCAAGCATTACATCTGTTGCTTTACATATCGAAATATTGGGACTATCTGTTGTTGGTTTTGCTCTGCACTGTGGTGCGGTTGTTTGTGGTTGGTATTGGTAAATTATCAATATCATTCAAATTTAGCATATATTGAAAGAGTGAAAACGTACGAATGATTTCTTGTTCATTTATATAATTTTTATCGTATTCAGTAAGCTTTATTGTGCTTTTATATTATAGTCCGATAAAACTTTGAATATTTAACACTTTTACACCTGTAGAATGGCTTGGTGGCTTGAATTTTAGAATGTGTGCTTGCCTTATATTTATTTGTTTAGCGTAGGATCACTATGTTTTTTCCATATGCCGGGTGAGTCATTCTGGTCTCATCAATCAAAGAAAACGAAACTACCAAACCTTTCTTCAAGATTAAGCTATATTTAGTGATCACTGAATCCAAATTAGTATTTTTGCCTCCGCCACCGAAGTTGGAGGGAGGATGTATTTTCATCCCAGTGTATGTGTGTTTGTCAACAAGAGTTCTTGAAAAACGGCTGAATGGATTTGGATGAAAGTCGGTATGTATTTAGCACTATGATTCAGCTTAGAAGTGATTTATTTTTGGAGGGACAAAGGTCAAGTTCACAGCAAGGTCATGAAAATCCAAAACAAAAATCCCTATGTTAGCATGACCAATTTTTCACACTATTGTTGCTCTATAGCTCAGATTTTGATGAAACTTGGTGAAAATATGTAGTATATTATTCCTCATAGTCCTGCCAAAAGTGAACTGTGTCCGTTGAGATAGATACAGACACATTTTCCTATTTTTTGAGAGCAGAATATGATCAACGCTGCGTGGCGGAAGTATGCGCTCTACTGAGTGCCCATCTAGTTGGTAACTTTATTTGAGGATTCAATATATCAAAAGAAGTATTAAAGTAAAGTGTAAAAACTATTTTTAATTGTTGCACAAAGAATGAGTGTAAGGTTTGTAAACTGGTCTATCATACATTAAAACCAGATAACGTACATTATTCGGATGGTGTGATTATAAAGTAATACGAGTTTGTTTGTTTTGTATTTCCTCTTTTTACCCAAATTCATATACGTCCAAGTATGGCTGTGAACTTATATCATCAAGTTTTAACATTGTAATTACACCCCTTGGTTATTCTGCTGGTGTGTACGTAGTGTCAGTTTTAATGTCGCGTTTTGTTAAAGAAAATAAACATATTTATGTACCAACGTGCGCTTGTACCTTCAGAATGAAACAAGCTTCGAGTCACTAATACAAAGTATGTTTGAGTAGTTTAGTCATTTATTATTAGATTGACTGTTAAAGCTGCCTTCTCTGTTAGAAGTCTCTACTAGAAACATTGTTAAATAAACCGAAGTTTTCTGGATATTCTCGTCACTGGATTAGTCCGTTAAATTAACACACACTTGTTTAGATAATGGATTATGATTATGTATATAATCAATATGTTGAAGATTAAATTTCTGGTTAGCACCAGATGTGGTATATTAAACTACACCTAACATTATTCTGAATCACGAGCGTAACAACAAATAAACTTTTCAGTTAAGTTTCATTTTTGTACTTAATTAGCAAGGTTTTTATTGAAAATTTTTTGTGTAGCTTCCGATTGGTATTTTAATCGATGTTCTGGAAGTTTTTAAAGGACTTTTGTTGAACGTGTGTTTATTACTTCAAAGAAGTATTCTTAAAAATATGTGTTTTCGCAATTAAGTCATATGTGTGTATGCACTAGGGGTGTGGCGATACAGCGATATGATACGATATCGTGAAGCCATGATACGATTGTATCGATAAATCGTCCGATACGATACGATTTATGTATCTTTACGACATCTGGCAAGCTTTCAGTAAACATTATATGTCTTTTGTACAGAGAAAATCAGGATTTCTAAAGTATTTTTGCAAAACTTGATGTTTTAATATATGGAATCAAAGTAGTCGAGTGTAAATCGATTTTCATGTTAAGATTAAAAATACTTTTCTACATCTTAAAATTAACAAATTTCTTTTGTGTAATCTCTAAAATCTCCGAAATAAATTTCCAACTTTTTTCGATAAATCTCCATATTTTATCTGCTATATATACTACCCTAATTTTATGTGAAGTCGGTCAATTTGACCAGCCCGTAACTACCATGAAAATACAAAATAACTCAAAATTATCCTCTTTTTTCTTTCTTTCTAGAATTACTTTAAATTTTAACAAGAACTACATTTGCTTACACTAAACAACTTAAAGCTCTTGACATTATACATCTGTTTCTAATTAAATTTGATTGTTAAGACTGTCAAACTTTGTAAGAAATCGTTGGTAAAACTTCTGTATCTAGTAGATACGTATTGTATCTCATCATCAGTATCTAGATACGTATTGTATCAGCCCTAGTATGTATATATACACAATATATATACATATATATGTGTGTGTGTATATATATGTATATATGTATGTGTGTTTGTGAACATACAATTCTATAGTCTTCTATATTTCCCTTCCCTGAATTGTAGAACATAATGTGGTCTTTGTGAAGGACGGGCAGACTAGCTTAACATTTTTGGATTTGCGTTTGGATATCAAAGATGTTATTGTATGTTAGCTTTTAATTAGTGAACTATGAGTTGACCTGAAAGACAGAATTTCACATTTTACTTATAGTGGGTACTGACAGCCACTGCTGTTTATACTGTGAAGTTGCGGGAAACAGAATAACGCCTTTCTTTAAAGGTAAAGCGCACCTCCCCATGACGCCATATTGCTGCGGTAACTATTATGTGTATCTATCTATCGGTTGTTTTTCATAACAAACGACGCAGCGTGTCCAGTTTGTAGTTTTCCAGTGTACGGCTGCTCCACTGTTCCTGATTGGCTGAGGAAGAGAACCCCGAATCTAAGTGTGATTAGTTCTCCATCGAATAATAAAATAACGTGTTCCACCTATCACAGTTAACAATATAATTTTTGACCAGAAACTCGTGAAGTTTCTTAATGTTGACTGTTCTTTGTCACCTTGTGCTGTACGGTAAATGCGAGGTTTGTTGAAAATATTTTAATGTTTTGAGTACAAAACCCCCACTCCTTCAACATTCCATAGTTAGTGGTGGTGCAAAAGGCTGGGGTAATCAAAGAGGTCGGTGTACCAAAGAACATTGATGCTGAACATTATTGTTAGATATCTATATGGCAGAAGAGGATGAATTTAAAACTAATATGTGTGCGTGCGTATACACACAGAAAGACACGTACATACATCTTGGGAATGAATGAATTTTATATATATTGATACAAATTGATGTGATGGAAACAATTAATGAATTGTTCTTGAACGCTGGTAAATATTGGTGTTAGTTTACTGGTAACAATTCGGGGAAATAATATGAATGGGAGATGTTGACAGATGGTGGAATTTTCAAACATACATTTTTACTAAGGATCACGTCATGGAAAACTGTTTTGTTAATATAAATAGGTAAGATCAAAACATTTATATTGTTTGCTTACCAGAACGACACTTGTGTACACATTGTACTAAACAACCAGGTCAGAGACCTCTATGGCTCAGGCATAGCCATTCTTAACTTCGAATAGCAGACCACAGGGAAGGCAACTAGTCTGCAGCCCCCCCCCCCCTGCTTAAAGCGAAATTGGCTGTCTTTCTTATAAAGTATCTTTTTTTTTAGTGTAGGCGTCCGTGCTATAATTCATTTTTTAACGAGTTTAGAGGTTCGTGCTATTCACATGGGTGTTGATTAAAAATACTTGTTACGCTTTACCTATTTGTTTTATGTTTTAAAATGCTGCTGAGCATGCGTACATAATATGTGGTGTTTTTTACGTAAGAAAAATAGAAATTTGATTTCTAACTTGCAAGTTTTGTTGTTTTAAGTGTAAACACAACCCTTGCAAAACTCCGGCTAACGACAACTGTTATTAATATTTACAAAACTTATATTTATATAATTTGTTTCTGTACTAGCTTTTGATTTTTATTGAATACATGTAATCATTATTCGTGAAGGAACTGTGTGTGTACGTCACACATATTCTACTACCTTCGTCATAGGTGGCCACCTGACGGCCCACGAAGGTATTTTATCCGATTCCTGTTTTTTTTTAAATCATATCTTATTTTGGCCAAACTGTGAAAATGAAAACATAAAACGAAACCTTAACTCGGCTATTTATTCAAAACAATATAATTAACTTAGAGTTTGTACTGGACAGTAGGAATTAAAATTTAAGGGTGCGTCTAAAATTCCGAAAAATACGGTAGTTTTTAAGGTCGCCACAAAACGCGCTGATGACAGCGTGACACGAAGATATAAATGCTTATCATTCAGATAAATCAGGACATATTCAAAACTTGTGGTTTAACACCACGAGGAATGTTCCGATGCTTTGAGTAAAACACTAGCTATTTCAAAGACATGCTTTGTTTATCACTTTCATCGTTAATGAATTAATTGCACACAGTTATCGTCAGAGTTTAGACGCAAGTTAACGCATGCGCTTAGGAACAAGGATGGCAAACTTCTCTGTGATCGTGGGTTTGTTTCTTACCTAGACTGTAGTCTGGGGACTGAAAATATATGACCGGGTAAAGTACGTTCGGAATATTGATTTCGAAGACAATGTTTTGGGGAAAAAAAGCTACAGTCGCATTTGAAAGATTTTTATTAAACAAAAATTCGCCTCCCAGTGGCACAGCGGTATGTCTGCTAAAAACCGGGTTTCGATAGCCGTGGTGGGCAGAGCACAGATAGCCCATTGTGTAGCTTTGTGCTTCACTTCAAACAAAACAAATGAACAAAAATTCAATTTGATACTTTAGAACTTAGTATATATTGTTCTAAACACAAAAGAGCTCAAAACATCAAAATAAGAAAATACTATAAATCAAAAAAGGTTTACTGTTATTTAGTTTGGTTCAAAACCTACAAAATCTTCATTGCTTTCACTGTAATTTATTTTTTTATTATTTAGGGAGCATTATAAATAGTTATGTGTTTAAAAGAAAAAAACTACTATTGTTATAGATAATACATTCAATTGAACTAAACTATGCATGCCTATTTAAATATATTTACACATGGCTTGTGTATATCGTATATATACATATCTATTATTCATACCTTCGGTGTATGGGACGCAAGCAGATTTTGACATCAAATTTTGGGGTAAAAAGTGCGTCTTATACACCGAAAAATACGGTAATAACCGATCAGGGGTAGCAAGAAGAATATTCATCAATTAGGTTTCAACGCAAATTTTAATTTAGAAATCTATTTAAAACTATTAACAGTTCAAACTTTATTGAATAAAGTTACTTGCGTTTTTTAATTCATACCATCTAGTTTGTTATGGATTTCGCGCAAAGCTACACGAGGGCTATCTGCGCTAGCCGTCCCTAATTTAGCAGTGTAAGACTAGAGGGAAGGCAGCTAGTCATCACCACCAACCGCCAACTCTTGGGCTACTCTTTTACCAACGAACAGTGGGATTGACCGTCACATTATAACATTTGGTGTGACGGGGATTCGAACCCGCGACCCACAGATTGCACCATATACATCTGGCCATGCCGGGCCTCATACTTCCATTCGTTTTAGATTTAAGTTAAATCACAAAATACATCCATCTCTCTTCACTAAAACTGATCTGTTATTATTACGTTTTGAATTGTAAGTACGATTCCTTCTTCGTATAATTTTCGTAAAACATTCAACATGTAATCAGTAAGTTAGTTTAGAATTCATTAGCCTTGTTGAAATTAGTTCTTAAATTACAAAATAATTTTTATTATTGTAAAACCATTAAATTATTTGTATGTCTGAAATATATCCTCCAAGTAAGTTGAATTAAATTTTAAACACATACTTAAAAACAACTGATTATACATGAAAATACCATTAATAGTAACACGTAAATCAAATTATCAGTTCTTCATGTTTACTCTTACATAACGCTAAACCCTGTACCCTATGAAGGTTGAAAACCCATGTTTAAAAAGTTTTAATTTGTGAATAAATGGAAGAAACGCGAGAAAAAAGAAGATGGCGTTTAGTCAACTTTACGTGGCCTTTTTTTCAGATGCATGTCTAAAGAAAAAGGTAAAAATTGTTGATTCACAGTTCCAAGGGAAATTGAAAAATACTAATGGTATGTTTATCGTGTATAAAGAAATATAAATACTGATGATATGTTTGCTGTCAATGTCGTGTATAAAGAAATATAAATACTGATGATATGTTTACTGTCAATGTCGGGTATAAAGAAATATAAATACTGATGATATGTTTACTGTCAATGTCGG
>NW_013666626.1:308880-318626 GCF_000517525.1 Limulus polyphemus | reverse complement strand
ATGATGGGTAGAGCATTGTGTGGCTTTGTGCATAACTACAAACAAACGAAGGTTTATGCAAAAATATAAGGACACTGTTCAGTTTTATTGTTTATGTTGAAAAGTCAGATTTTAAGGTACATTTTCTTCAAAAGGTTTGAAAACATTATCGCGCATAAGTTTAATTAACATATAGAATTTTCAATACATTAATTATAAATTGAGTGATATAATCATTATTTTTTTCACAAAAGCAGTTACAAGTACTTTTTAACTTTATGTATTGAGCTTTGGGATACGTAGATGTCAACATTCCAGTATTCACCGACATGCTTCAAAGGCTGCTTTATACTCTCTTGTATTAATGAAAATGTATATCGAAAACGGCCTTGTGAAAACTATTTCGAGGTAGTTTTGAACTATCATCATAATCGGTGAACTACGTGGACCACAACATTTCAGAACTAATTAAATAACGTATAGCTGTACGGAACCACATGTTTAATTATATTATTAAAATACTTTACACCAAATATTTGAAAAACTGCATTCATGGAGTAATAATGTGCCTGATGAGTTGATTAAAGGTATCGTATCGTGAAGCCGTGATACGATTGTATCGATACATTGTCCGATACGACACGATTTATGTATCTTCACGACATTTGGCAAGCTTTTAGTAAACTTTATTAGTCTTTTGTACAGAAAAAAAAATCAGAATTTCTAATAAAGTATTTTTGCTAAAAATTAATGATTCAATAAAGGAAGATGAGTATTGAGTACTACACGTTGTCTTCATTTCTTTTATCAAAAACATCACAAAGTAACATAACAAATTAACAATAACAAAATAGACAGATATTAACTTTTATATTATACTTCTCTTGCCAGCTGCCATTTAGTTGGTCAAACTCGAGAAGTTGAAAAATCACCGTAAAGTGTGAAGTACTTAAATAAGTCAACGTTAGTAATATAGATAATAAATTACGGATGAGACTGTCAGACTGTCTAACAAACGGTTGATAAAACTTCTGTATCTAGATACGTATCGTATGATGAGATACGCACACCTTGAGTAGCGGTACGTCTGTATTGTGTGAAAGGCAATTTGCAATTTCGTATTATGACAATCTGAGCTTGCGGTTAAGGTCATGGAAAGGCATGGAAATGTCACCACCTTTAGTTCAAAGTTCATGTGTTTTTCTATGGAATGACAATCAAATCACTTTTGAGATGAGAAGTTTATCATGTTTTCTGTGATTAATATCGTGTTTATGTCCATTGTACGACTGAAAGCAATTCATACCCAGAAAGTACATACAAAATGAAAAAAAGTGTTTAGTATATGCGTATACAGAAACCTAAGTATTTTCCTTTTCATTCATTGAATAGTTCACAAAATCCATTCATTGTGTTTCTTTGCTTGCGATCATGTTCATTCTGTGCCCTCCAATATCTAACCGGAAGTAGCATATATTTAGAAAAAGGAAGTAACTAAAAGTACTCGTAATATTTATTAACGAATTTGAACAGTGATATTGATAATGAATGACTGAAACATTGTGAGCTTAGCACATACTTAACAATATAAAGGATTGCTTTAATGTTTATGTTTTGTATAAATAAGTGACTTACTTTCTTTATGGGTTGAGTTGTTGTTTCTTTGTTTCTGAATTTCGCGCAAAGCTACACGAGGGCTACCTGCGCTAGCCGTCCCTAATTTAGCAGTGTAAGACTAGAGGGAAGGCAGCTAGTCATCACCACCCACCGCCAACTATTGGGCTACCCTTTTACCAACGAATAGTGGGATTGACCGTTACACGATAACGTTTGGTGTGACGGGGATTCGAACCCGCAACCTGCGAGTCGCGCACCCTAACCACCTGGCCATGCCGGGCCTATTTTGTTGTTGTGTATATGCATAAATATACTACAAAGTTTCACCTCAAGATAAATACGTATTACAAAACTTGAATGCTATATTTTCGTTCCCAATGGTTTCGTACCATCACAGGCTACTCTTCTGTACAAAACTAGAAAACAACTAACATATTTTTGAAAATTATGAAATGTAAGTTTAAAATTTATAGTTTAAATAAAATAAGATATAGAATATTCAATTCTTATTTTTCAATTAATTTTTTTAAATAATATCTGTAATCTTTGAAGTTTGGGTATTGTATGGTAGTAATTTTATCATTAATGTTAAAATATTTTGATGGTAATTTTTTAAAGATTACGTTTTTGATTTTTAAAGCGAAAGTAATAAGAGTAATTTATTCTATAAATGGTTTAAAAAGTTTAAACTGAAGAAATAAGAAATGTAAAATTAATTTTTTTATTTAAGCTATAAATTTTTAACTTAAATTTGATCAATTTAGTGTTTAGTTGTTTTCTGTGTCAGAAACTACTTTTTTTAATATATATATATAGTAATGTAAATATATGGGTGTGTTGAGCTAAGGATTCTTCTGCAGTAGGTGCTTTGACTTGTTGGCGATAAATTGGACAATAAACAAACAGCACGCACTCCGCTTGTTTTTAAATAATATATATATATATATATTCGAAACAAGTTAAACGTACATACAAAAATTCTTTACACTGTGGAGATCAAAGTTGTATCTTAAACACTATACAGTTGTCTTCTTGTCAAAAGTCCACTTTGGCCAATTCATAATTCAGTTATAATTCAGTTGATAAGCGGAACTATTTTTTTTTTACTTTTATCGCAATAGTATCCGAGTATAATTCACTTACGTTGTCGCGTGAGTTACCGCAGTTGTATCCTTAACTTCCAATAATCGTCTGCTTTTCATCGAAGTCCACACAGGCGGGTTCAATTAGTTTAGAACACCCTTTGACGAGACAAATTATTCTCCTTATCTCTTTCAAACTGTTAATCTCACTCTAACATATTAATCCTTAGGCCATTCATTCCCATGATGGTTAACTTTGCGTTTTCTAACTTTTCTCTGCCCGTGCTTCTCTTTCAAGTGACTTTACTTTTACTCTCTTTCCGCTCATCTGGTCGCAGCTACTTATACGTCTATCACTTAGGTCTTCTAGAAATCTTCATAGCCTCGAAATCAATGAAGTATAAACACAAAATTAATTAATTAATAATACTACCTACACTAAACAGTCTGTTTTTTTGGATAAAAGAAAGGATTCAAGTTTTGTTGTATATGTAATTCACGGTGTTATTGTAGAGGTTGACTGTGTTTCTCATATCGAGCATCTTAATATCCTTTCTTTTTACCTTTGAAGTAGTTTTTGTGTGTGTGTGCCAATGCTTACTTTAACCCTCAAATTTCCTGCTTGTTTTTACACGTTTTACAACCAGTGAGGTCCACATATTGCATTCTACTGAGTAATGTTGTTTTTGAATGTGTCATTATATATATATCGTTATATTTCTTAACTGTATAAATAAATACTATTTTCTTCTTGAGCTTAGGATTATTCTACAGTAGGTGTCTGTGACTTGTTAGCGATAAATGCAACTATGAATAAACAGTTAATTTGTTTTCAAATAATATATATATATATATATTTGGAAAAGTGAAACGTATGTACAACAAAGTCTTCACACTATAGATATTATAGGCATATCATTAACAATATGTATGTAGTTCTCTCTCCTTGTCAAAAGTCCAATTAGGCCTATTCAATTACTTTAGAGTTTCAGTTGACAAGCTGAACTATCTTCTCTATTATTATCGCACTAATATTATCTGTGTGATTCACTTACAATTGTAGCCCGAGTAACTGTAATTGTTTAGTCTTCTTTCTTCTGAAGATCCTCTGTTCCTTTAGTCAAAGTGCACTCAGGCTAATTCAATTTCTGTAGAACCACACTTTGACGGAATAAATTATTTTTCGTATCTCCGTTTCTACAGGTACCCTTACTCTAAAATATTAAACATTAGACCTATGTCAATCGTTAGTCCTATCAATTCTATGGTACTTAACTTTTCCTTTTGTAATTTTACATTCTTCTGCTATTTATATCTTTATCACCTAACTGTCTGTCCATCTTCTATGTTCTCGATATCAATGTATTGTACGCGACGTTCATTAGTCTCAACATCAATGAATTATTAACAAAACCTCCTACAATCACCTGCTTTTAACTCTTATTATAACAAAAACTAAACAATGATAAAATATTCACTCAGAAAAACAAATCAATCAATAACATCTAAACTAAACAGTCTTTTAAATCATGATATAAACCCCTTCTTCAAGATAAAATATTTACAGTATTTTTTTCACTATTTGCAAACACTGTTCTTAGTTCATACACAAAGTCTGCTCATACAGTCTACACTAATATTCACAGTTCCTTTGTCTGACACTTTCCTAGCATAGAATATCCATTAGGGCTTCTCCTTAACAGGATCCGTCATCTTCATTTTGACCTTGTGTTGTCTGAGGTCCGTGATTCCTAATCTATCTGTATGCTGACATAATATATTCTGTTTCTCTTCCCTCTTCATATCAGTCAGTTTGACACTCATGTTGACGTCCTTATATGTCTCATCTCTACTCCATGCCATTAGGCTTAGTAGGTCCTTATATTCTGTAATGAAGTCACTGTCTTCGAATTTTGTTTCTATGATAACCTGCCATGTACATTTGTACCTCAATAGCTACACCCGTTAGGTCTGTTTTTCTCCCAAAATACCTCTTCAACAGATTAGCATGATAGACCATAGTCATCCCATTCACTTTCACTTTATAGTGCATTCTGTTGACCACTTCCTGTACTGTGCAAGGTCATTTCCACTGCTGGGTGAGTTTATTGTTGTCTATAGGCAGAAGAACTAAAACCTTCTGTCCGACTTTGAGATGCCGAGCCTTATTATAAAAGTGTTTCTGACTGTCTTTGGGTTCGGCTTCCCCAGTAAAACTGTTTTGATAGGTCCGGTTTAATACTCTTTTTCAGGTTCTCTGTTCTGTAAGTTTCTTCTCTCTTTGTCTTGTGCTTAACTTCCTCTCGGGCACTATCCCAAAGTTTCTGCAGTGAAACTACATTCGAGTTAGCACTCTTCGAGACTTTAAGAGAGTTGATATCTTTGCTCCTTTTCCGTTGAGCTCTTCTGATAACAGCAAATGCTTCATCAATCTTCTTTCTGTCTAGTTCTTCTAAATTCTTACTACCTTGTATGTTTCCTATCACCAAGTCATATAGTGATTCCTTGATACACGTGGCTTCAAGGTCTCCTACATAATATGGAGTGTCCACCTTTATTTTTGCCTTGGGAAACTTTCTCACTGTCCCAACAATTAGCACACACACAGGCGTACTTTATCTGTCATCTTATCATCGGATACTAGACTTGTTCTCACTGCTGCACTACTGCACCCAGTGTCTTTTAGAACCTTCACTTTCCTGTCCGCAATATAGCCTTCACATATTGGCATATTATGATTTGTTGGCACCTCTTGATTTTTGTCACATGCTCCCATCACTACTGGCACTGTTAATTCATTTGCTAACTTGAGCAGACCATTAGTCGTGAACTGATCAATCATGCTTTATTGTATTGAATTTAACAATTAGTCTTGATTCTCTTTCTTCTGGCAGCAGCATCCATTGTGCCAGTCACTCTTTTCTTGTTTCTCACCAGCACTGTCTTTGTAAATAGCTTAAGCTGTTTTATGTTGAAATTTCTGTTGTTGCTTGCTGGTAATGGACTTGCACTCCTTTGCAATGTGTCCCATTTTATAACAAACATAGCATCTCTTCTTCCTTCTGTCTATGAACCTCCTGTCACCTTTGGTAAATTCCTGCTTGTGGTCAGGCATTACTGGTTTCAAATTTAACTGGGCATTATTGGACTTGCCAGTTATACTACCTCTATGGGCTTCCATATACTGTTCTGCCAGCTTGATCATCTCGTCTACGTCGTTTGGTGCTCTCTCCTTTAGGAACAGTGACGTGTCAGTTGAACACGTGGGCATGAGCTGTTCACATAATAATAAGCCTGCCAGTCCCTCAAAACTATTGTAACACATGGTATTGTCAGTCCATCTGGTGAAATATTGCTGCAGACGTGCCACAAACTGACATACAGTTTTTCCAGTGTTAGGTTTGACTCCTCTGAACTTCCGACGAAAACCTTCTTCAGTAAGTTCATATCGTTTCAGTGAAGCTACTTTTAATTTGTCATAATCCATGGCATCTTCTGACGTACGCTTGTAGGCCTTTTCCTGTGAGAAGTGGGCTGAGACAGACTGCCCAGTTCTGACTTTGGGCGAATCTTTCATATCTTTCCAGGAAAGCATCCATGTCATCTTCATGTACATCAAATTTGGGCAGCGTGTGTCGGCTAACCCTGACTCCATTGTCATTCTTGGGTCCTTCTTCCTTCGGTTGGGTGAGTTTTGCTATCTCAATTTGTGCTCTTATTCTCTCTATTTTTAGTCTCTTTTCTCTCTGTTTTTCTTTTTCAATATGTGCTCTTATTCTTTCTCTTTCTATTTGCAGCCTCTTCTTTCTCTTATTTTCTTATTTTTCAATCTGTCTTTTGTTGCGGTTCTTCTCTCCCTAGTTCTTGTTGTTGTTTAACAACTCTCGTAGTTCACTGTCTTTTACCCAAGACGTTCTCCAATTTGTATCAATTTATCAAAATTGGGCATTGTTAATAGCGTGAATGTAATTTCTACACTATGTAGTCCTACTTATTTCCGCTGTCGTTAATGTTTTCTTCTATCGCCCTTTACCACTATGTAATCCTGGCTGTGGCTCGCCAGTTGTCAAAATAAAAAGGCTTTTAGTTATATTTCTTAAGAGTATAAATATATACTATGTTATTGTTGGGCTTAAGATTGTTCTACAGTAGGTATCTGTGACTTGTTAGCGATAAATTCAACGATGAATAAACAGCACGCACTTTACTTGTTTTCAAGTTGCAATGTGTACTATCGTGACGTCAGTAAAATGTTCGCATTCCATGAATCACGAGAAGAATTATGCACTTTGTAGGCTACAACATAGCATAACATATGAACTTCAAAAGCAAGAAACAAATGTATTTCTTAATCTAAAGTTTGGTTTCATTTACTCTTGAAACAAAACACTTTCGGGGATTCTGAGGAAGTACAATTAGTTGTAATTGTGTAATTTAACCAATGATTAAAGTGCTAAAATGTTATTGTTTTTACTTCATACAATGGATAAAATAATTCTTAAAATATAGTTACATCCACATGCGACTGGTATACATACGCCATCGACCAAGAATTCCCTAAAGGTGGAAGCTTTTTTGTAGTCGAAATTGTAAACTTTACCTTACATCTTAAACGTTAATTACCATATATACACTTGGCGTATGATACCACATATTTAGCGCGGATTTTACGTTAGTTTGATGTAACATAAAAGTATTTTTGAGGCTCTGTAGTTTTCCAGCTAGATTTAACGCTCAGTTTGACTTCATATTTTGGTGAGATTGTAACGTAAAACATAAACGCTTATTATTATGAATAGCCAATCTATAGCCAAACATACTGTTACGACAGCGGAAGTCACGCGACGCTAGAAGCATACGTGCCGGAGTTTCTAGAAGGATCATGTCTCTTCCTGGCAACTCTAGTCTTTTCTCTATTTTAGTATATAAGCAGGCAAATAAAGCGAGATAATTAATTGAATTGCAGACAGGCAGAGATAGAGACGGACAATTGAGTCAAGCGCGTAAGTAAAGTGCGTGAATCGTTGTGAATTATGGCGTGTGTTTAAGTTAAAGTGACTGTGGAAATTAAGTGTATTGCAAAGTTGTATTAGAAAGAATAAACTAGTTTTATTTCAGAAAAGACTTGTATCGCTAAAGTTTCACCCGAAAGAAATTATACGGGAAATTAACAAACGAACACAGACGTAACAATACGTTAGATCTACATTTTTATTCTTTAAGTTTCGTTACATTTTGAAATATGAATGATAGTTGTTTAATTCCTAAGAATTTAGTGTAGAATATCCTTGTTGTGAAATAACATTTGGCATCAACATTATTCATACCGGTTCTCCCTTCATTTCAAAAGTGAATGTTGAACAGATTTTCAAACGGGAGACCGAAGAACGCTCAGACAGACACCATGATTTACAATTTACTCTAAACAGTAGTGGGCTGTAGTTAACGTGACAAGATTGTAAATCCGAAGGTTTCGTGTCCTGTTAATGATGCACTTTGGGCCCATGGTTGCTCTTTAAGAGTGACGGTCAAATCCCACTATTCGACTAAACAACAGTAACCAAAATGTTGGCATTAGGTGCTGTTGATTGGCCAACTAGCTGCCTTTTATCTAGTCTTTAACATATTTTTGTGTCTTTATATTTGGAATACAGTTTGGTATAAACTATTATTTATGTACATACGACTGTAAATTTTGTAACGAGTGTTTGAAATTATCTAGATTACTACCTAGATTTAGCGTTTAAATTATTGTCTTATATTCATAATCAATTATTAATTTTATTGAATATAGGTTACTAGCGTATAGCCTGTCAAAAATGACTGGCAAGTGCTACCATCCTCAAGCCGTAGTCTACCCCTTACCTCACATTTCATAGCTAACTGAAATATATAAATTTTGCGAAATCATAAAAGGAGTATCCATAAAAGCCAAAATGTATTTATCCATATAGAATAGTTTGATTACTGTCAGCCCATTACGATTTTAGTGATGGGGTGCAATAGTGCCGTGAAACCTTATAAGTGTAGCGAGTGTTGGCATAATAAGCCTAAAGTAAAGACGTAGTGTGGGATCACATAGCCTACAGCTAAGTGCATAAACTTTATCATGAAAGTAAAAAAATCTCTTCGATTTTAAACTTAAATCGTTTCTGAATTAACTATTTTCTTTTATATCAACAACGTTTTCAATAATAATAAAAAACTTTAATCAACGGAAACTAAATTAAGAAATCAACAAATATTTTCCAGTTTTGTTGTCTATACATTTCGTTTTATACTTTCAGTATACAGACTAATAGCTATATTAGGTTATAATTTTGTTACTAAGCAACATGACATAAAAGTCATTGTTGGAACGTAGTGTTACCAAAACGCACTGTCTTTTCTATATATTAGAAGTAGTTAATCTCACTGATTTTTACCAATAACTATTCTATGAATACGTCACCAATTCATTTCATGAATGATTTTAATTTTGACTGGCTCACAGAGGAATTTACTGACGTTTGACTGCACTTTTCTGCCTCTTTGTTGGCCAAGCTTGAGTTCGCAAAATTTATTTATTTCAGTTAGCTATGAAATGTGAGGTTAGAGGTATACTATGGTTTGGGGATGGTAGCACCTGCCCCGTCATTTTTGACGGGCTATACGCTGGTTCTTACATAATAGCACAGGCACACAGTATAGTAGAATATTGACAGATAAGAATAGGATAAATTAAACCTAATTGTGATTGAATAGTTATATATTATTATATATTAATTCTTTCCTGTACTAATGTGTAGGGATGATGCAAATGCCATCCCTACTATCTTGTTTGCATTGTTTCTGAATGATTTATGTTAGCCATCCCTACTATCTTGTTTGCATTGTTTCTGAATGATTTATGTTAGCCATCCCTACTATCTTGTTTGCATTGTTTCTGAATGATTTATGTTAGCCACCCCTACACTTCCTTTGTGAAAAGTTTTTCTTTACATGTTTACTTGCTGTTGTTTTTTAGTGTAGTTTCAATAGATAATGGAAGGTTGTATTTACAACCAAATTCTAAATGAAATGCTGTTT
>NW_013666626.1:306170-308357 GCF_000517525.1 Limulus polyphemus | reverse complement strand
TGTACCTTACACAAACATAATATGTTGAGTTTGTGTTATATTTTCCAGCAAACCAAGGAAATAAACAATGGTGGGGTGTTAAAAGTAGCATGTCCCCAACAGAAAAAAATAATTACAAAGCAATAAATAACGCAAACTCAAAAATTGTAAGTATGACTCAAGCCTTTATTTTGATTAATTAGTAAACATTAATGTTTTGAAAATTTTTTATTAGTTGATTGTCCCATTACTTTTTCACGTATAAAAATATTCAAAATAATATGTCGCCGTAATCATGTGTTCTCCTTTACGGTTGTTTATTTTCAAGACAAATATTACACATTTTTGAGTAAATAAAAAGTCTAAAATAAATCCGGGAAGTTTATAATTTTATTTAATCATACCCCAAACACAGGGTATCAAGAGATATTTTGGGTATGCCCATTTGGAGTTTGTAATAAAATTATTTTTAGCACGTGATCTCCTTTAAGCATGTATTTAGTGTAGTTACTCAAATATGTTATTTCGTTATATCGTTATACACAACAGCCAAGACATTTGTTGTTATCGATAACTGAAAGGGTAAGAATAATTTGCATTATTCAATAAAAAACATTGAACATGAAATTACGTGAACTCCTTTACGTGTTCTCCTTTATTTCAGTTTTGCTACAGAGGAGAATATATAGAATGAATAATACTTTCCCGCCATATTTAGTTTCCACCATGTACAAATGATTAGGGTAGGGTAGATATGAAATGTATTAGTGGCAAATCAACTCATTTTCCTGCAAGAAAAGTCCTTGAAAGTGGGATTACATAACAGGTGTGCGTCTCTTTAACTGTGTAACTAACATTCAAATGGCGTGAGTAGTGGTGGTAGTTTTAGGTTTACATAACTGATAAATTACAAATCTAAATCTATGAGCGATAATTAGGGATCTATTTATAAAAAAAAAACAGATTATTGGGTGAGATGCGTGTAAAGGAGTTCACAGAATGGGTTAAGGAGATCATTTGATTTTAACTCCGTGTATATGTTTTGCACTTCTAAATATAATGCCACATTATAATACAAGCTTACGTGTATGATCTGTGAAAGTAGTCTAATACAAGATAATTATTCTTATTAGCCTGCTATAGCTGGATTTACTGTAGAAATGTAAAGGAGATCACATTAATTTCTACACCTGTCTTTGCTAATATACAGAGTCGCCAGCTGAAATATTATCACAGAAAAAAAGCAGCAGAAGTGAAAACCTTCTTACAGTTTATTTGCCTTTGTATTTTAGGTATAATATAATCTGGTAACGGAGAACACATGTGAAAACAGTAGTCATCTTCATCAAGGTGGAAAAATATGACAGAATGTTGCCCGAGTGCTAGATTTTTGGCACAAGGTTTTTCAGTAGTTATATTAGAATGTTGCCCAAGTGCCAGATTTTTGCCACAAGGTTTTTCAGTAGTTATATTTTCAAGAACTGTATAAATCATACTTATAGAAGATTTTTTTCAACATTTTCCAGTTGAAAAATGGACACTTAAGAAAGCCTGGCCCTTAAGCTTTTTAAAGGAACAACAAATTTCTATAAGAAAGCTAACTTCAAGGGTTAATGATAACATCGCGTTTACACTATAATTATTATTATTTTAATTACTACTAGTTAATAATACTTATGAAAGCGGATACTCCGTTTGAAACTGTCACCTCAGTGAAATTAGTTGACACCATTGTTCTGGTTTTTGAGTTATCGTGTAATAAAAAAGAAGTAAAAGAAATTCAAACGGATTCATAGTCCGGCAGAAGAAAAAAAAGTTGGCAGTAATGACGATTATCTAATTTCTTCTAACGTAACTGAGAAACCATTTGTTTGAAACTTTATACGAGTGTTGATGCCGCAAAATGTTATTCGCGCAGAAGAGGAAGCAGACAGTTTTGTATCATCCTGTAGAACGATTTTTACCCCTTATCGTACCCTAGACAGGGGCGTAGGAACTGGAGGGAGCACTTGTCCCCACCAATAATTTCTAAACAAGGGGCTATATAAATCATATGATTAAACATTATTATTACTGTGCCGGTATTTTAAATTCGACATTTCGTCTTTATAAACACGAGTAAACAATCGCCATTACTTTCGTGGTGGATGTAAACATTAGGGCTCCACTCCACCATATACATAAGCTTGTAAATAATGGAAGGCCCGG
>NW_013666626.1:297880-306149 GCF_000517525.1 Limulus polyphemus | reverse complement strand
CAAACAATAATGGAAGGATGGAAATTATGTTTACAGCTAGCGTTGTGTGCTAATATTCTTTGTTATTATTTGTAAAATTTATCATTTGTACCTGCACAGTGGTTATCTGCAAAATATCTGTTTTTGATTGGCTTTCGTGTTAGTTATTGTTCAAAAGGCAAGGTTTTTTTGTATGTGCTTTTACACTGCACCTGTACATTAGCTTCTGTCTCCACCCTTACCATGCTTCATAGAAGTAGCCTATGTTTTGCGAGAGTATTAGATTCAATGTTTTTGTGTTTTTTTTTGCGTAACGTAGCCGAAAGTATCTAGTGTTCCAGACCCCCTAGCAGTAGTAACCCACATGACGGCTCTTGGCTGCGGAAAGTGTGTCAGCTCTTACGTAATACGGTCAACCTGTGTAGTTTCTCTCTCTCTGGGCCAACTTCCTCATCACGTGAAGTGTGAACCGTGTCTTTGACCTCTCTTGGCAGCCAGATAGGAAACCCACTTTTCCCAAATGTAGGGGACGCTTCAGTGACCGAGGAGAGGTTGCTAAGGTGACGAGCACGTATTCCAATAACATATACAAACGACAATACTCGGATCTATGTTTTAGTGGCTATCACATAAGAATACATTTTTATCAACTAGTAATGAAAAATATTGCAAACTTTTATTGTTGTTTTTCAGGACCTAACTACAGAACTATACAAAACAATGAAAGTATATTTATATACATCTTCAAACGTATTTCGATTTCGTGCACTTTTGGAAAGAAAATGCTGCTTTGATTGGGAATGTATTTTATACATATCTTTAGTTACCTCATGTATTAAACTTTACAGTTTCTAAAGGGAAGATATTCAATCAACACGTTAATGATTCATTAACTGGGAGAAAACAACATGTAAAATAAGTTATTTTAATCCAACTCTACTTTACGTTGAGTGTTGTAACGGGCAAAAACATAAACTTACTCGATATGATGCAATTGTGGATTCCACCGCTAACTTATGAGTTCAGTAACACTTTAAAGCGAACGTTCCATCTATATTGCATATGTTGAGCTTGATCGCATTTTCATCGAACAAGAAATGCGCAGGTATTACGAAAAGTATAATAATTTCCATGGAACTAAGAATTACATTTTTTGTGAATATTATTTATATGTGAGTGTGTGTTTGGGTGAATACAATAAAATACCTAAGTATTTTATTAGTGGTTGTTAGTTGCCGTTTTGAAATCCATGTAAAATGACTGTTGTACATTAGAGTTAACGGCGTCTACACCAATAAGTATCACTGCTATGCCTGTGATCTTCAGACTTCATGCCATAGATAACGTGAACCCACACACTTCTGATGTCCTTTACTGGTTACCACATGTGGCATAAGGAGTGACGAATATACCACATTCTGTGAACTTCAGTATACTAGGGTTGAAGTAAAAGTATTTGTCACATTGTATCAAGTAGATTATACATAATATTTTTGGAGGATGGGGCCCGTCATTGTTCTCTTAACCGTATCTGATGTCATCTTGAAACGCACATCTTAGTTTATATGCATCGTCTTTAGCATTTGTGAACATGATGGATTAGAACTTCAGAATTAGAATTGGAATATTCAGATATCATCTTCTGGAAGCTTGTCATATCAACACGCTTATATAGGGTGTCCCTCAAAAATGTACACATTTCAGTGTGGTCCAAAAAAATGCAAATTATGGCGATTATCAAATAATCAAATCATTATTTGATTATTATGAAAGTGTGTGATGAAAGTGTGTGTTCCCATAATCCCATTCCACGCCACGTGCTTAACGTAGGCTCTACGTTCACCGATAACAGCCTGCATTCGGACTGCCATATTGTTCATCACTCCAGGAGATGTTCCAAATTACCCGGCGGATATAGGCCTTGAGCTCATTAATAGTCCGAGGCTTGGAGTTAGCATAAATTCTGTTCTTTTAGATAACCCTATAAAAAGAAATCTGGAGGTGACAAATCAGGTGAATATGCAGGCCATTCCACATCCTCGTGTGGTGTTAATCCTCAAGGGATTATGGGAACATATTTTCATCATTAATCTTTAAATAAATGCATTCATTATTTGTTAATCGCCAGATTTTGTACTTTTTTAGGTCACAAAGAAGAAAATCAACATGGAAAACTCATGATCATTTTTAAAATTCCTAAATAATTGATTAATTTGGCGCTGATTAGTCACCCACTGAAAAATTAACCACTTTACATGTTCATATAAATATATTAGATATGAATATTCTTTGATTGTATTGCGTCTTGTATTTCAATCTCCCACCACGTCGTCGAATGTCTGACAGAATATATTGTAAGAAAGAGAACCCTGCGTCTAATATTAATTGTAGTTAAAAAAGGGTTTTTGTAAGAAGTAGCAGAATGTGTTGCTTGAAGAGAAAGTGGGTAATGACGGATACTAACGCTTTGTGTTGTATTCAAAATGAAAATTGTGATACTCCAACACTAAATTAATTCTTAAATATAAAATCATACAAGTAAATGTTTGGTGTTGGTTTAGTTTGATTTATTTTTATAGAAATTTTCCATTACAAATATGTTACATTGCACATATTTTATTAACATTGAGTTGAGAAATTATTTGTTTAATGACCGGTAATTTAAGCAACTGGAAATTTCGTCACTTCCATCAAAAACAGTACAAAACCAAGTGCATTTTAATGTTTAACCAAATATTGGTGTTGTGATGCTGAGTAAGACTTGGTTCCACATATCATTCCATACCTGCAAATCGCCATGTTTTATCACGATATATTTGATGGTGCAAATTGTATTAGTAAAGTGTCGCTTTTATCATTTGCAAATGTACATCGCTGTCTGTAACAACGTACCGCGGAAAAACAACCAGGAAATGGCCTTCTGGTCTCGTTTCGTACAATTAGTCAGTCCACCTGTAAGGTTCACGTGAGTTTGAACACATTATACAAGTCCAGTTGTGATTTATCTTTAGTTTCGGTACGTGACTACCCAGATGATGATGTTTAATGATGATTAAAAATACCTTGTACTGCTGTTTATTATCTTTTCTGAATACTAAGTGATTATTAAAAAACAAAAACATATTCTAAATTACTACATCTTAAAAACTAACTGCCCAAGGGATCAAAATTTCAACAGAGCTGTACTGAAAATCACAAGTTTTATTCAGAAAAGTTTTGATTAGGCACAGGGTGTTTCAAAGACATGTTATATTGCATACTTAGATCACTTTACTGGCAAATTAGTTTGTTTATTTTGTTTTGAATTTCGCGCTAACCGTCCTAATTTACCAATGATGGACTAGAGGGAAAGCAGCTAGTCAACACCACCCACCGCCAAAATTTGGGCTACTCTTTTACCAACGATAAGTGGGGTTGATCGTCACTTTATAACTCCCCCATGGTTGAAAAGACGAACATGTTCGATAGTGGGTATTCGACCCTCTGATTGCGCCCTAACCATCAGGCCACGCCATGCCCTAGCAAATTATCATTCTTCTATTTGTTCTTCTTTCTTCTTGTATCAACAATACGAAATGAGTTGTTTGAATAAATGTTTGTTAGTATGAAGGATATTGGGAGGTTCTGTGTACACTGTCCAGCATGCTGATCGAGAATGACGGAAAGCATTCTGAACAGCCTGTGCCCTGCCAAAACTTTCTTGGATAAAACTTCTAGTTCTCAATATGCCTCTTGTGAAATTTAGTTACTGTAGGTATGGTTTTAAGATATAGTAGTCATTTAAAATATTTTTCATAAACCACTCTGTGTCTACATTGTATTGGATTTCTAACACCAGTTATATTAATATATGACCTTTCTATATTTCGACTATTTTTGTTCCAAATGAATTTGTCAAAAATCAGTTTACCATCATAGTAAATTAAAGTAAGTAATAATTGATTTCGAACATTAATGTAAGCAGGCCTTAGGTTGGTATGCGTGTAAGTAATAATTGATTTCGAACATTAATGTAAGCAGGCCTTAGGTTGGTATGCGTGTAAGTAATAATTGATTTTGAACATTAATGTAAGCAGGCCTTAGGTTGGTATGCGCGTAAAAAGAGAGAGAACATTTCAACCAAGAGTTACCGAGAATAACCTAGTAGTTCACGTGCCCAAACTATGGAACTCAAGGATTCTCGGTTCGCGTCCCGTTACCACAAAAAATGCGCACCACACGAGGTCAAAGAAAGACTTTGGCCTACACTGAATTTGCATGCTAGTTCTTCCAAATTTTAAAACAAGTAATAAAAAAATGATAAAAATTAAGGATGATGTAGGGATGGGCAATGCCAAAAAGTAAAGATACAAGTTAGGGATGCATACACAAAACCATCCAAAAATCTCTGCATAAGTAGCCAGTAAGTACTGAATCAATCTTACAAACGTATGAGAATTAGCCATTGCAAGATTTTACAGCGTTATTCAGTTTAAATGTTTTTAATCAAAACTGAATTCATGCAAGTGAAAGGAATTCAACATTTAGTTGTAGATAAAAGTTTTTCTTGGAAATATTTGTCTACTTATGTAGGTATTTTTTGTATGGTTTTGTGTATTTATCCCTACCCTGTTTCTGTATTTTTTGGTATTGCCATCCCTACATCATTCTTAGTTTTCAAAAAAAATGTATTATTTGTTTTAGAATTTGGAAGCTCTAGCGAGCAAATTCAGTGTAGACCAAAATCTTTTTTTAACCTCCTCAACCTTCGTTGTTGTTTTTCTTTTATTTCTGTGTCGTGTACGTTTAAAATGTTTTATCAAATTATTCTGATCTTACGTTTCTCCGAAAACCTATTAGTGGAAATTCTGTAAACAAAGTTCGTAACGTTAAAAGCTATCAGTATATTTGATTGTAATTTACTGCACCTAACAACCGTTTTATACACGTGATAGAGAGAGTGTCCAATGTAAATTTATGTACGTCTGCTATTTTGGTTACGCGTTGATAATGCGTTATGTCTATTTTGTTAGGGCTACGTGTTGATCAGTACATTACCATTAGCTTGTTTGACTTACGCGTCAATCAATGCGATTTGGTCGTGATGGCTTGCCACAGGAGCAGGTAAAATCAGTTTACCCTCAGCTGACAAAACCGTTAATAATGTTCCTTTTTACACTGATTTCACTTGTTGTGATTGAAATCATTAAAAGGGTACAATTTTATACATTATGCAGTGGGTGGCATAAAAATTTTCGTTCGATCAAAATGACAACCGAAAAAAAGTGTGGCAATAATCAGATATACAGCTTTGGTTAACTTTTAATCTAAGCTGAGCTTTGTGAAGTAGAACTTGCTTAAATTAAACGAATAACTTTTATAAATTAATGACAACAACCGTGTATAATAAACTGACCAGAAATACTTTACGGTATAAATAATTTCACCAGAAAGCTAAAACTAATAATAATTGGAATCCATTGAATTGTCAGTGAGAAACGTAGCTGTTAACAACATTTTGACTGTAATCTAACAAGTTATAACATAGTAGGAGATCGTGTGTTAATTTGAATAGGGGTAATTTAATACTTTAAACGAAGGACGTTGATTGGTGCGTAGAAATGAACACATTTTTTTTCATACTATTTGCTTTCGGGTTTTTGTGTGCATTTATTTCCAAGTTGACTGTTCAATGATACAATTATTATTTTTATGTTTCTTAAAAAGATTTTTTTTTATCTTACTTGATGAGCTTGTACTTAAAACAGCAGTGATCAATTCCGATAATGGTTTGACCAGTTTAGAGCACCTGATTGTAAAATAACAACATCCTTCTTTTCGCGTGTGAACAAAGATGTGTTTCGAATGTTATGTAGCTCGTAAGCGTCTGTTAGAGAAATCGCAATGTACATCCTTTGTAGTTTAGCAAAAACAAAAACCAGTGTATTTCATATATCGATATGTTCTCATACTCATTAATGCTGAATGTTGTCAGATAAGTTCGAATGCATATTGCTCAAGTAATTGCTTTATGGGTTTTCCTAACATTAGAAAAATCGTTAATGTTTTGATATACGCAAAACATCGTTATTTTGCTTATCAAATATTTGGTACACACTTATCATTCGGGTCTTACAAAATCAGTACATACACTGATAATCCTGTGAGAAACGCCTGGTTCCGAGCGTTTCAGTTAATATGGATTGAAAGTTAGTTTCTTCATTGCAACTTTGTTAACACTTCCCACGTAGCTTCAGGTTGGCATTAGTTCCATAATCTTAAAATGCGTTTTGAGTAGTGTATCGCCCATAGATAAATCTTTTACGTGACAGTTCAAGCTATTATTCGAAACTGGAAGTATTCAGTATCAGATTATGATTATGATAACGATATATATGTGTGTAACCAGTTAGATTTTTACAGCGAAAGCATCTGAATACCCCTACTAAAAATACATTTAATTAAAGAAAAACATTTGAGCCGTTAAATATTTTACATTTGACAAGGTTTCTAATATTTTTAATAGTTATCAATCATAGTCATACCTCACAACAAATCTGTATGCATTGTGGGTGTAATCTTTTAAAAAAGTCGCACTGTGTCACTTTTTTTCTTAATTACAGTAGTGCCTTTTAGGCCTTCGGATAAATATTTGTCAACTAAAGCGATGTCTCATGATAAAATTCACAACAGCCACTCTTTATAGTGAAAGTGTACCTAAAATGTACTAAATAATATAGTGATTATAGGATAACAATTTGTGTGCAGATAAAGATAATTTTCTCAAAACAAAAAAACGATATAATAAGATAATATATTTTGTTAAAGGTGAGTTTGACCCATTTTTTATTGTTTTATATGTGCGAAATATTTTGCTTTTTGAGCGTGTTAATTTATGTTAAAGATACATTGTTGATTATTAAACCGTAAATATATCGCCTGGCAACCAAGGAAAACACAACGACTACACCAGCCAACTCATGCACATGTACTACGACAAGAAACGATGCATTCCCCCTTTTACAGCGTAAGCTCTAATAAGGGCTAGGGGTAACTAAGATACATGTTAGCAGCTAGCTAACAGAAGCCTATACTCCAACCCTGGCAACTCACGAAGGTCTTGCTCGGCTTTTTTTTTTTTTTAATGCTAAGCGGATATACCCGGAAGCGAAGCTACACCAGTAATAAAACTGAAATAGGAAGTTGGCGGATATGTGCTAATATTCACAGTACTTTTTTCGCCCAACAAATATAGTACTGAGTTGTTGATCGTTGTGTCTAAAAGCTAAGGAAACTCTCCATTCTCACTTAATTTGATGTTGTAGGTAACATAGCTTCAAAGTTCAAACCACATATCTGATGTTTTAAAGCCCGGGAAAAATTATCAGCCTATTGCGAGGATTTTGTTCTTAGCCCTCGTATGTCGTTGCGGAAGTGTTCTGCGTAACGCCGCTTGCATGTGTGTCGTCTATAAATAGTGTGTCGATTCTCTACCGGGTATCGTAGATGTTACGCCACATCACTCAGAGTTTTTTGACCCCGTGTGCTGTTTTGCTTCTGCTCTGGGAATCGGTGACGTCACAGCACTAGTCTTATATTCGTGTTTTACATCTCGTGAAGCCTGGGGACCAGCATTTAAACCGAGACACCATTGTATAGAAATAGCTAATTGTAGGAAACAATAAGGATTATCATAGTCTTGCAAAGTGTGATTATTAGAAATTATTTTAAGTAATTTTCACCTAAATGTTTTCCAATAACAACACTTTATCACTCGAACATATTCATAATCATTTTGAACTATTTGGTGTTAAATGTTTAACACATTAGTATAACTTCAGAAATTAATGACTGTGTACATTGTACACTGTCTGAAGTTTCAGTTTGTTATGTGTTTGTAAATCCGCTGAACAGATCAAAAACGATACTTCTTTTTTAAAAACAAACCAAATGCACACACATGCCAATCGTAGTGTTCTTCCCAATTCTTCATTTTTTGCTGCCTGTACCAACTTCCCTAATTCAAGCTTCTCATCTACAATCTATTTCCTAATGTCACAAAGTCAAATGAGTCTCACCCTGCCTTTTGCTCTTCTTTTTTCAATTTTACTCATCAGAATAGCCGCCAACCTTCCCTCAGATCTAATTATAAATCCAAAGTATTTTGCTACATATCGCCAGTAGTCTTTTTTTGTAGAGGCCCTGCATGGCCAGGTGGTTAGGGCGCTAGACTCGCAGTCTGCGGGTTCGAATCCCCATCACACCAAGTATGCTCGCCCTTTCAGCCGTGGGGCGTTATAATGTGACGGTC
>NW_013666626.1:283910-297482 GCF_000517525.1 Limulus polyphemus | reverse complement strand
TTGTGTGTGTGTGTGTGTGTGTGTGTGTTTTGTAAAAAATCTGTACGTGATGGAGAAAAATGGATATTATTTTCGGATCAATTACTGTAGAATATGTAAAAATATGTACTGTAAGCTCATGTATGTAGATAACTCAGAATGGTTCTAAATTATTTATGTGTTGTCAGGCCCTGCAAGGAAGAACCAGCTAGACAAACATACGTTATGGGCTAACTACTATTATACTTCCGTGCATATTGGTAACCTATGTAAAAACCGGTATTTTAATCAGGCAAGAGATGACTGGACGTCAGTTTCATTGTATTGTTTCTTTTCTGTTTTGTTTTTTCTTGCTCATCTCAGATTTTTGATATACTTCCACCAGCTGCTGTGAATGGAATACTTATGTGCGTGTCATTTACATTAGTTGGCCAGTTGCAGATCTCAAGATTGTTTATGGAGATTTTATAGGCTGCTTTCTTATTATACAGTCAATTCAAATTAGCTATTTTTTATGTAAGAAAGTACGCATAATTAGATTTTTAAGATTTGTCGAAATATGTGCAATAATATTTATATATTACCTCACTTCCATAGGTGTCATGAGAAACTTCGTGTAACTGTAAATCAATTTTAATGTGTTTAATTAAACATAAATATCAAAGTGATGCATTATTAACTATTCGTTACGAACATTTGCACAAAGTTATAAAATGGCTATCTGCACTACCCGTGCCTAGTTTTTAACTGGAGGGAAGGGAACTAACTAGTCATCATTTCAATGTCTTTGCTTAGTGAGCACAGAACAAACAACCCATTGTGTAGCTTTACGCTGAACAACAAACAAACTGATTAAATACGTGGTGAAATGATTAATTATTCTCATTAAACCCTTTAGTGGTTCAGCAGTAAGTCTGCAAGCATAATACACTATAATCTGGGTTTCGATACATGTGGTGGGCGGAACAGAAATAGCACAATGTGTACCTTTTTCTTTAACAACACCCAAACCAAACTCTTACGGAAAATGCACAATTTGTTTTAAACAGTTTTATATTAACATATTCAATAAATTATATTTTAAAAATGTGATATCCAAGCCGAAGAATTGTCACAAAATTGGGACGACTTTTAACTAATTCACTCATTTGTGATTTAATTGCACTTATTGTCACGAGAGATTATGTAAGGAAGAAAATAAAAATTGGATTAGCGTTTTCGCCGTAACAAATTTCCTCACATAATTCTGTTGAAATTAGATAAAATGTTTTAATCATTTTGTTATATTAATGTATGTGCATTCTAGGTAAATTTTCGCATAGGTAAAACAGTAAAAACAAAAATTGCTGAATTACATTTTTTTTGGAATATTTCTTTAAATAAAGTTGTTGTTTTTTAAAATAATTATAGTATGTATGTTTGATGGTATAATTTGGTCATCTCCATTTATAATTTAGCACACACTTCTATGTGTAATTTTGAAGCTGTTTAGATCTGAAATTCACGTGAATGACCTTCTTACAGCACAGATAGAGATAATCCCGTGTAAAGTTTGTGGAGACAAATCGTCGGGAGTCCATTATGGTGTGATTACTTGTGAAGGTTGTAAGGTAAGAGTCCCCTGGTTTAATTTAGTTTCTTATAAACAAACTTCTGAATACGATTAGAGATTTTTGGATGCATTCGTGTACATTAATAGCAACAGAAAAAATTATGACTGAAAATTACATATATTGGGAGTTTGTGGTAATATACTGATTGTATGTATCCAAAATTATTTCAAAGATTTCATAATACATGTAATGCTGCCATCTATCGGATAAACTTAACACGTAGTAAATAGAAACCAGTAATGGTGTCAAACTTATTTACACTTTTCGTTATTTGGAAATAAAGGAGTATAACAGTGCTCTTTTTAAAGTACAATTCTCTACATGGATCTTAAGGGTTTCTTCAGAAGAAGTCAGTCAAGCGTAGTAAACTACCAGTGTCCCAGACAGAAGAACTGTTTAGTGGATCGTGTGAATCGTAATAGATGTCAGTATTGCAGATTACAAAAGTGCTTAGCTCTAGGAATGTCACGAGACGGTAAGAGACTAGTTTGTAACCTGTAGAATAAAGTAAAAGTAGTGTTACTTTTTATGGTGTTTTATTGATAGTTTTAGTTTTCTAAATTTGAAATACTAAATTGAGTAAACATACTAACCTCTTCCCCTCACAAGCTATGTATTATTGTATTAATTTAAATATTACCAATAATCTAGTACAACTACTAGTAGTATCGTTTAATATTTTTCCTTATTGTGTTTCTATCAAAATTAATAAAATGTTCTGTAATTACCTCGTAAAGTCCTTTTCAGTAATTACTCGATAAGGAAAGGGTTAATAATTTTGTATGAAAGCGTATAGGGAAGACCAGGGCAAAGCAAATCATTGGATAGAATTTGGTCTGTAAACCAAAAATACATGATTAGTTTGAAAAATTTTGCGTAAATTAAAGGGTTTGTTCTTTATCAACCTATATGTTCAAAATTGAAATTTGTTTTTAATTAATAAACCTTTCAGATATTTTTGTTTAGAATTTTAATTATGGTTCGCTTTACTCGATGGTGTAAGACAATGTGGACCACATACATATATGATATTTAAAAAAAAAGTGATTTAAACTGAAAAATATTTTTAAACATGGCATGTGTCACGTATGCAATAACAAAAGAAATTTGAGAGGGAAAGTCACACGAAAATTAGTGTCTTCATCATTGAGCCTTGCACACTTCTTGTGGATTCATTTCAAGCATTTTGAACTCCAACACAACCTTTTTTTTCTCAGCTAATCGCGAATATGTGTCATTACCATACATGCTTTCTGTGTCGACTTCATTTTTTAATTCATTTTATGCTAAGTATTCTGCAACCGCTCTCGCCTTCCTCTTTGTTTTATTTTTGTTTGTTAATATTTTCTTAGTAGTTGTGACGTTTTTGTCGGTTAGCACCCTTCACATTGGATGTTGGCTTGAAAATCAGGTCATTTCTGTAGGGATTACTTGTTAATGTTGCACCTGACCCTTTTTTTTTCTATTTAGAGCTCATTTTTATGCACTCTGTTTCAATTGGGCAATAGGATAATATTTCCGTGCCTAACATGGAAAGCACAACTAGGTTTTGATGAGTTGGGAGTTGAAGATCTTAAAGGAACTAGTTGGATCAGTATCATCTCTAGAATATCTACACTTGCATTGATAGAAAATGGGATAAGGAAGTGGAGGTTTGCTCTTTGTCTTGCAAAGTTTGAATAAGGCCTTCTGCAGTAGCTGAATGTGGAAAGTTTTGGATGGTGTGAAAATTGAATCATTTAATACTTTAGGATTGTATGACCCAATATCATTCTTTTTAAATTCAGTAAAGACTCTGGTATAAATAGCAGCATGTAGGTATATCTCACCAAATATTATGGTCACTTGGAATTGTATAACAACTCTCTCTGGGTTGTTTCCAATACATTGCACAATTGTTTTAAGAGAATTGATAGTGTCCATGTGTCAGCTTTTTTTGTACTTAATGATGCAAATATATGACTATAAAACACAAACGTAAATTTTAGCAGAATGGAGAACTAAGGCAGTTTAATTATTTTAACAGGGTAGCTGGTCTTTGTAGTGGATTGTCTTCAGATGTGGTGGATACAGTGAATTTTAGGGAAGGTTTGCTAAATAGTTAAATTATGAGGGCTACCTTTCAGTATTTAATTTTGTAAGTTTAATTTAGTGGATGAGACACCCCAAATGGACGAACAGATCCCTTTTGTTCTTAATTTTTGTTATTTATTGTAATTACAAAAATGCTTACATTCATAAGAGCTTACAAAGATCAGTTATTCTTATGAAACGTTTGAACATAAGCAAGGAACAAGCTGGTTATATCTGCATAGTAGTGCAACTACTAGTTAGCAGTAACTAATAAAATTTCCATGACATGGCAGCAGTTGCATGGAATAAAGAGTGTAATGGTCAATGTCAGTATTTAAGATCAACCCAAGGTGATTCAGCATCTTATTTTGTAATAAAGACAACAACAGTATAATAATGTACATTAATAATGGCTTAATGGAATGAGAAATGAAACTTAAATCATGGATATATTTAACAAAAAATTAGAAAAACAATAGGAAAGACCTAACAATTACCAACTGTTTAGAAACTATTGTAGGTGTTGTGGCTGGCAGTATTGAAGCTATTGTGCAGAAAGTAGATAATTAAAAAGTAAAGTATGAACTCAGTGTAAGATCTTTATTGACTCAGAGTACTTGATGTTTGAGCAGAAATGTCAAGTTGGAAATGATGCAACTTGTAGAATGGTAGATATGTTTGAGACTTTTTTTTTTTAAGTTACTTGAGCTTTCTAGTTAGCCTCAATTTGTTTTTGTGGTTAGTTGAAAGAGGCTACAAGAAACATTCCGTAATAACCTATAGATAGAGGATCAGTGTAAATCCACTAAAGACCCACATTCACTGTTTTCATTGAAAGTTTACTTACTTGATGATCTCTTAAGCTCTTACTTTTTGATACACTAATTATTTATCCTAGAAGTTAAAAATTTCAAAAGCAAAAAAAAAAAGAAAAAGATCTTATGTGATATAAAAGAAAGATGTCAGAAACTAGTATTGTTAGCATTCATAAAACTTGTTTAAAATTAGCAACTGAATATGCCATGTTTGGGATGGCCAAAGCAGATGTAATAAGTGGTATGGCATATCCAAAATCAAACACTCAGTGCTAAATTTTATCCCAATAAATATACAATAATTCTTTGGACATTTCTGTATCACCAAATAGGCTCCTTACCTTTTATGTAAACTGCTATAGAAGCAGGGAACAAAATAAGTTACTAATATTCTTAAACTACTTCAGTAAATAGTATTAATTTACCTTTCTGTTAAACATTTGTTTCATGTTTGACTACATCAACCTAGGTATAAATAATATACTAATCTAAATTATCTTTCATTCTGTTTTTATGTATAAATCTTATTTTGATTGTGTTTTCAATACTTTTTATTCAAACTAATCATTTATAATACAGCCATACATATTGATCATTTCCTATATTCTACAGAGTAAGCTATTCAAATGAAAAAAAATTTAGCTTTAGTTAAAGATCTTTCAAATTGAATAATTGTGTGTAAATCCCCATAAAAAGAAAACATTTATTATATTCCAAACAGAATAACTTGAATCAACTGGTAAATTGCACAATTATTTGGCAAATGACCATTAATTATAGTAAATGCAAAATAATGTATTTGAGTTATCATAATTTGGCTCGCGTGTTGGACGTAGATGATAATACACTCAATAGCATTGCCGAAGAAAAGGATTTGACATAGTGAGAATAAGTTACTCAAGCTGTTGAATTTGTTTTCCATTGTTAGTAGTAAAACTAACAGTATTTTAGAGTGTATTTATAAACATAATGATTACAAGTCAAAAGAGTTAATTATCTCTCTCTATACAAGTTACAGTTTGGGGTTCTTTATCTGGGAAAGGATACTGACTTATTGGAAAAAGTTCCGAGGAGAAATACTTGGATGATTGTGGGGATGGGTTATTTTATAACGATATGTTAGGAATTTCTTAACTTATTTTGTCCTTAAAGAAGCATAAAAAGTGATCTTATACAAATTTACAAGATTGTTGGGGAGTGGGTAGCATAAAGACCACTGATTTCTTTGTACCTTATTCTGAAAACATTAGTTTGATTTGGAAAAGACAGGTTAGGCTCCAATTAAGTTTTGTTCTAACAGAGTGATTGGTTTATGGAATAAGTTAACATCAGCAGTAGTGAAGGTTGGCACTTTACAAGTGTTTAAGAAGGGAATTGATATTCTGGAAAATAAATGGTTCGGTTTAAACCATTATTTTTCTTCATGGAGTGTTTGTGTATAGATAGGCTTGAAGGACCAGATAGTCTCTTGGTATGCATATGTTAGGTTTAAACCTTTATTTTTCTCCATGGAGTGTATGTGTATAGATAGGCTTGAAGGACCAGATAGTCTTTTGGTATGCATATGTTAGGTTTAAACCTTTATTTTTCTCCATGGAGTGTATGTGTATAGATAGGCTTGAAGGACCAGATAGTCTCTTGGTATGCATATGTTATATTATGACTTTGTTGTATTGCTAAAATTTAGTGGACTGTCATACTCATGCACTAATATACTTTTTTAAATCGAATTTTTACAATAAAAGTGCAGAAAGACCAGTAATTTTTACAAATAGGAGGGTGTCTCTTCGGGTAGGTGCTGTCAATGAATTGTTAATATGATATAATTCAATGTAACACATGTTAAAACATGTTTTAATATTTTATATTTTATTGGCTACTGTGTGCTGTCTTATTAAATCTTTTATATAAATTCTTAGTAAGTTACTAGAACTATCTTCAAACCCATTTTGGAATTTAAACCTTAGATATTTCTTCCAAATGTTATTTTAAATCAACACATGCTAATCCCAAGCAAGTACCTGATATAAAGTTTCTATTGAGAAGTTTCTTGATATTTAAACTATGCACACAAACACTGTTAATGAATATTTCAGAATGAGCTGGCTAGCTCATTTATAGGGATATGAACAACTTCAGGTAGTTGGAAAGTAATACATCATTTCAGGTTCACTTTCTTTCATCACATCACTTAGAACTGTTTTTCTCAGAATGGAGTAAATCTGCAATTGAACTGATTTTGTTTAATTTTACAAAGAAAGTATCTGATATGGAGCGATCTTGTGCTAATCTCTTTTATTAGTCTGGTAAAATAAGTGATATGATTTCTTTTATGAATAGGAGCAATATATTCATTGTGTTTTCATATTTATAGGCTTGATGGCATGTATAGAGTTGATAGAATATTATGGAGCTCAGAAGAGTTTGTGTTCGTTGGTAGGATAGAATATTAATGGCTATTTACTTGTTCAAATAATGTTATTTTCAAGAATTAACTAGAGCTGAATCAGACATTGATTTGAGATTTCTTTATTATATAATAATATAGTTGTTTTCCTTAAATGCCCCATTTGATGATGTTTTCAGGATGTCTTTTGGTTTTAAATGTTTTATGTTGTTCTTAATCCTGATTGAATGGATGTTTAACATATGCTTTTAATATATGATTAAAAAAAGTAAGATATTTTGTTTTCTTTGAAAGCTACTGGTGATTTGAGTAATTATCAAAGTATATGTGCTTGTAGGTTTTTCAAACAGACTGGTTATAAGATAAATATCAATGATGTGTGTGCCATTAGAAACAGAAGAGTAAATTTTACGTGCATGTAGATATCACATTCTCTGGACATCATGATGCCAGATGATGCATGTATGATCTACATATTAGGCCTAAAAACTGTTATAAAAAGAATGTAGTTATTTGTAGTCTTTGCACGAAATCTCTCAAAACAAACAAGGGTAAAAATGAAAGCTATCAATTACACAAAAGCTCATGCAACTACGTTCGTTCACTAAGTGTGGTCCTCCAAGTGGCTTAGCGGCAAATCTAAAGACGTGTAATACTACAAATCGGTTTTTCATACTCGTAGTGAGCACAGCACAGATAGCTCATGGTATAGCTTTTGTGTTTTCAATCCATCTTAAAAGTAGTTTGAGAAGGTGTTTTATTCAAATCATATTCAGGAAGATTTTTCAAACTTCCCTTGTATTTTTTCATAGTCATTTAACATTCTTGTGAATAGGGTGTGATTGTCTGTAATTTGACCTAACCCAGTCACTAGACTAATAGAACATGGCAGGGCGTGTGTCTATACACTTTTATCTTTCTGTCTTGGGCAGTCACAAGTAGGAAGACTCAACTTTCCTTAAATTATCATTCAGACTGATCCATGATCTGTGTATCTAGAAAACAAGGATGGTTAAACTGCACTCTTGGTTAAGCTCAACACAGTTTGACTAGACAGATTAAACTTGCAAGTGGAGAGAAATGTCCATTTTATCATTGGTGCAATCTTCTGAAGGAGGTAAACTGTGGATGAAAAAAATATGTGCTGAAAAGTACTCATTTGTTCACTATACTTGTCATACATCTAGCCATTGGCAATTCATGCTAGATGCTAACAGCAGACCTAAGACTGCCTTCATCATTCTATAGAGCTTATACGACTTTTGTGTCATAAAATACAGACCTGTGTAAACACCATCCATACCTTAAAAGTTGATAACAATAAGATGGCTGCTGTGGGAGAGATGTTTCATCTTTGTGTATGATATTCTGGCATTTCGCTGCATGTTTCATGTCTTTGCTGAAAACACTAAAATGGGATTTCAGTGGATAAAGAAGGCAGGATTTTAATTTAGGCTAACAAAGAGTGCACTTGTGTATTTTAGGTGGTGTTTCTTTGCCACATTATAGAAAATAGTGTGAAATTGTGAAGTGAATAAAAATTCATATACCTATGCTGAATGATTAAAGAAAGTATTATGTTTCTCATTTTCTGGAGTGGGGGGCAAGTTATTTTTTGTTTTATTATTAATATTTTTTGACTAAAATTGGATGCTCTGCTATGCTTCTGAAACTATTGTCACCTTGTTTTGAACAGACAACACCACTTATTAAGTCATTTGACGTGCATTCTGGGAGGTGTATTTCAAACTGGAGAGCATGTCTCTATTTGCATTGATTCAAGGCTTCCCCAGAACTACAAATCCTGATGTGCAAATACTCAGTTCTTAACTAAAGAAACAAATTAACCCACCTCACCGACGTTGCTGGGAATAAAGATAACTGAAGAAAAGAATACCATGTGAAAGCTCACAAATGTAATGTACACATTTAATATATCTTATTTTTAGAGTACAGTTCAACATTGAGAAGAAAAAGAATTTTGTTTTCTTTTTTTCTGTTAGCCCTGTAAATAAGATGATGAGAACAGTGCCTTTGAGTTCTTTTGTTTCAGTGAACACACAAACAATGCTCCATTCTTATGTACTAATCAAATCAAAATGTAGGCTACCATTGGTTGAATCCACATGCAGCCATTCCACCAATCAGGCCAAGGAATAAACAATCGATCAAAACATGTCTTCCACAATCCATCGGGATACTATAAAAAATCTTCAACAGCTTACGCGTGCTGACTTGAAGATGAAAGACAGAAGACTTTTGAAACGTTGTCTTCTGCACTTGTGTTTTCTACAACAGGCAGTTGCTGCCCATTCCAGTGTACTCATCATGAATACTCTGCCTGAACAATCTATCAAATAATAAGTATTAAGTAATTGTTTAAATTCTATTTCAATGATTATTTTAATAATCAAAATTTGATTGAAATTTCAATTAATCACTCAATACTAGTGTATAATATAATTCACAGCATGTGTGAATTCCAGTGGAAGGCCCATTTCAACTTCAGTTTCCTGTAATTACTGTATTTTCATGTTATAATAGATAGCAAAGGTTTCACAGCTCACAGGTGGCATCACAGTAGCAAATAATAACCACAGGTGTTGGCAGTTGGGTGCGATAGTACATGTTATTTACTGTACATTGTTTGCATGTCAGTATTGGTTTGTCATATACTACAAGTATATACATTTATTAAGTAAATGTTGTTATGGCATCACTTGTATTATAAGTTGCATGTATTTGTTTGTGTATTTTCTTTTATGTACATGAACGTAACTATACAGAGAGCATAATTTTTGCTTTGAGTGTTGAAATATTTGTGTTTAGTAAACAGCACAATGATTAACTCCTACCAGTGTGTTTTATGTTTGCTTGATATCTTTGGAGAATATATTTGGTTTATTTTCATAAACTGAAGTATTCATAAGTGTGTAATTTTTCACTGAAGAAAATGAAAGTCATGGTTTGATATACACCACATAAGTGAGAAATATGGTATATCCATTGGTAGTGTGAAGTAATATGCTCAGTTGTGGATGATTGAAATATCTGTAAATTTTGTGACTTTGAATATGATAAAATCCTGAATATTGGCTTGTTTCGTACTATAATAACATGTAGGTTTCTTGGTAGTTTTGAGTTAGTATAACTAAACTGTTTCCAAGCTTTTGTTAAATCTTTTCTCAATATATAACTTTAAAAGTAGAAGCAAATTAGACGTGATGATATTGTTTTCATTCAAGCTTGAAACAGAAGCAAGTTAGAGTTGGAACATAGCCATGTAATATTTGACTCCTCAGGGTCAAGAAAAGTGGCCAGTGCTTGTAAAGTTGCTGACCAAGCTGCAGTAACAAATATAGGACCATATTAGGAATGTCACACCCCATTTGAGGTGGCACTCTTCTTTCACAACTAGACAATGTTTGGAAACTCCTTGTGTATATGGGTTAGTACCAGTTCTGGCCTCCAGCTGTGCAGTGCTAGGCAATGGCTTGGTATGGAGTGTGACTGTGTAGTGGGTTCATTAGAAAACTAGTTCAACATCTGGGAAAAAAATTTAAACTGGAGAAATTGCATTTAATTTTTATGATAACTCGTAATGTGTTTTCCTTTAACCCTGTACTGCTTGCTGAACTTCTGAGCTATCAGAGGCTGAATAAACTCAGAGTTACAATCCTAACTTTTACTATTAAAAAACAACAACAAAAGGCATGTTTCTTGATCACTGGTTATTTTGATTTTGATACTGAGTAGCCAGCTACACCTGTTCATGTTACCATTGTGCCAAAGTAATGGAAGACTTCTTGCTCTTTGATTATGAACATCACACTGACACTGCCAACTCCTTGTGGCATGCATAAAAAATGTTTTTTGCATATAGAGGGAAGCATTGAACGAGAATAGCTATTTATGTGAGTGGAGGTAAGTACCTGTTGGAAATACATTTACAGTATAAGAAAGTTATATCTTTTCATAAATTCTATATATGTCACAAGATATCGGAATAAGATTATTAACACTACATTATTTATTTTGACACCATATATTTCTTTCCATATGGGCATCATTTTCTGGGCATATCACATGGTTTTACTGAGTTACTTTTAATTAAAGTACTATATTTTCATGGTATATGAATAGACTTGGCATTAAAATGCACCCAATTATCCATATTTTAATGTTATACAAGTTTTAGGTTCTGAATTTTATAAGGCAATATTTAAAAAAAATCATCAATGTGACATTTGTTCTCTAGACATCCCCTCTTCTCTACTTTATATGCCACTCCTTCAAGAAGTATGAAATTTAATGTAAGTTACACATTATAACACTGTCATTGCTTGCATAAAGCATAACTTTTATAGGCTTCAATTTTACTTGGTCAGAGAGCCATTAACTATAAAATGAGACCTCTCTTGCCATGCTCACCTGTCACATCCTCTCTGGTGTTTATTACTATGTTATTTATGACCAATAGAAAACCAAAGTTTTAATCTATCAAATGACATATTAAATTGTTTTCTGTACAGGGAATTGCCTGTTTTGCTTTCAGTTCAAACTTTATTCCCACAGGAAACACGTCAATGAGCTTAGCAGAATTTTTAACGGCTTTGTTGCATAGTTAGAAAGCCCAAAACATTGTGATAGTAGGATATTGTCTGTTTTTATTTATCTGTTATTACTGTGTTCTTTGGTGCTTTATTTAATTAAATTATTTCATGCAGTAGTACTATTAGTATAAATACGTAGGGATAAGTTTCATTGAGAGTTGATTAAAAATACAAAATGGACCCAGCTAAGTACTATATTTCTTGTTTATCATGTGTATTTCTTATTATAAAAGTAACCCTTTTTTCTTTCTAGAATGACTTCAAATTGTAGCATGACACTACAGTTGTTTATCCTAAATAAACTCATAATAGTATACATCTGTTTCTACTTAAATTTCATTGTTTTATTGTCCCTTGGACCATATCTACCTAATTTTCCCACAACATAAATTGTAAGTAATTTGGGAAACATGTAGCTCACATTACCCTAAGAATTACAGTAATACATGAACTACTTGCAAATATACCTCATAAAAGACTTTTCTTTTTTTTATTTTACCTAATCTAACCTAAAAAAAGTTTATAATTTTTACATTTCCGTAATTTAGATTTATTTTTGATTTATTGTTTTGGTGGTTGCGAGGCCAGTCAAGTTGATCAACCTTGTATAGAGTTAGGATAGAGGAAATAACAGGTAAAATATAAAGTTTTACTGAAAAAAAAAAAACGTTTGAAATGTATTTAACAGATTTTATAGATTATGTGAAATTTGAGAATTTTCAGATGAAGCAAAGTATTTTTAATCTTAACATGAAAATTACTTTGCACTTAGAGCAGTCAATGCTTTAGCTCAGTATATTCACAGAGAAATTTTTAGTGAAAATACTTTATTAAAAATTCTGATCTATTGACTACAAAAAACTCTTCATGCTTACTGAAAGCTTGCAAAATTTTTTAAGATACTTATTAGAAGTTATAGTATGGAAACTATAAATGTTAATTTATGGTCACAAACTTGGCTGATTTGGCTGAGCCTGTAGCGAGAGTGATAATATTAATTACTATTTTCTTAAATTAACCTGCTCTTTATTCATATTATCTGGTGAATCAGCAAGCTAGTCTTTTGAACTTATATGTGGCTATATTCAGATAATGATAAATATTATTTTGACATTAGCTGTCAAGTTTGGAAGGATGTCCAAGAAACAAAGAGAAAAGGTAGAAGATGAAGTTAGATTTCATAGATCCCAACTAGTCCGTCCTCATTCTCAGCAACAAGGCCCAACACAACAACATCCAGCACTACCACAAACCACTGAGACCTCCCCAGATAGTTCCGTCTTTGACCAGCAACAACCGTCCTCATCTAATCAACATCAACCTTACATTAATGGAGGGTAGGTAACTGCAAATAGAAATGTTTAATCAATATTAAGTCAACTAATAAGTCACTAATTTAGAAATTTTCAACACATTTACTGCATTAAATTTTGTAATTGAGTTATTACAAAATGAAAATTGTAGGAGTTTACCCACTAAATATACTATTATAGTGTGATGTGAGAGAACTTGTAAGTAAAGGGAGACTGTCATTTACCCTACAGAAATAATGCTGTGTTTTAATTCTCATTTATTCCTCACAAAATAAATTAGTTTAATGTAACTATTCTTTAGGCATAACTTAATATACATTATTCATTTGATCATTATATATTAGGTTGTCAAGAAATTAAAAATTAAATTGTGCTGAAAACAAACTTTATTTCCTTCAAAATATAGACGACTTAACTCTGTCATTACCAGTGTTTCTATATTATTTAAGCGAGTAAACTTTTGTAACTATTAATATGGAAAGTTCTCCAAATATATACCTGGCTTTGAAGAGGTTAATGACGAAAATAACTTCAAATGAATACATAAGTAAGGTTTTATACTTTATATTTGGTATCATTTTTTATAGTTTCTTATATTAGGTCATCTAGAAATTAATGTCGTGTTTTGGAACACTATCATTAACCAAGCCCCAAAAAACGTACATCACATATAATAGTTAAACAAACTGCCTAAACGTCACATTAGTGTAGCCTATATAATGTGTAAAGTTTAGTATACTCTAATCCCTTATAGTGAAA
>NW_013666626.1:275343-282910 GCF_000517525.1 Limulus polyphemus | reverse complement strand
CTTCAAAGCCAAGTGATTTCTTTAAGCAGGGCATTAACAACTTGAATGTAAGAGGGAAAAAGCATTATCGATTAGAATAGAGACTATTTCATTTAATAAATGTTTTGTTTTGATATATATGTTGTTCGGGTTTTTTCATCTAAAAAAGTGACATTAAGTTCTTGACGACCTAATACTTTCATAGAATTGCATAATTAAGAAAAGTAAACTTCAAAGTAATGCAGTGTGTGTGTGTGTGTGTATTTGGTAAGAGTGTGGTTGGGTTATTTTATTGCATTTCATCATACTGTAAAAGAGGGTAATATAGTGTTAATTTTAAATTTTTTGCAATATAATTATATAACGTTTGAGTGCTATATTCTAATTTTCAACTTCATGGTTACTATCATACCCCATAGTTGCTCATGAATAGTGATTGGTAGTCAACCTGGAGCATCATGGTTAGAACCTCAGCTTTGACCCCTTTAAGTTATTCAGTTGTATTTTCATGACAAAATTTTCATCTGCATTTAAAATGTAATTGGAGATATAGGATATCCAATGCCTTTTGGGTGCATTGCACAATATCTATCTTTCTGGCATTATATCCTGTGCAATTTTTTGCCAGTTGTTTAATTTTTTCTGTTTGTTTATGTCAAACTGACGTATCTGACAGCCCTTACATACAGAGGAAATAATGTCAGATGTGATGTCACATATTCAGTGGTGGAACAAGAGTTCAGGGGCCCCAGGTCAAAGAAATGATCAGAGCTCTTTTTTTTCAGAAAATTAGACCAGACCAGGCATCGTAGGCCCCAGAGCATCTGCCCCGCACTAGTTCTGCCTCTGCACATAGCATAAGTGGTGTCCCAGGTGGCAAATTCTGCATATTATATGAAGGCGTTCCCAATGACCTTGTGCATATTAATACTGCTAACATAATGTTATGGTTTAGGAGTTATAAGCAACAGAATGAATTAAGTAACTTTACATAACCCTGTAATGCACACACACACACGCACACATTGAAGAATATTATCATACAAGTGGTAAATGCTATGATAAATCACACAAAAATCCTAAATTTCACACACTTTATTTATAATGTAACATATTACTACAGTATTCATTATTACCTCTCCAAAAGTTTTGTATAAAGTTTAAGAACTCTATAACATGTATATACTTAAAACATGGTATACACTGTGTGATGGTCAGGGTGACTTTGTAGGAAGAGGTAGCAGCCAAAGTATTGGTGGTAGGGGTGCTTTCAACACCCAACTGTTACTGTCCTTCCACAGTGTTCCACATGATTACTTAATTGATGGTCATTGGCTAGAAGTGGGCTGAAATTGAAAGGTCACGGGTTAAAGTAGGAAGTGGATATATCTCGAGAAACAGCTCTTTATACAAGTCTTATGGTGGCTGTTGGATTAGAAACTTCAGCTGAACTTATGTAGTATTGCAATAGTGGCAGCCATTTTTCTAATTGCATTCCTCCATGGAAATTCCCAGCACACTCTAAGATATATATATATAAGACATTTGTGTGCTCTCAAACTCCCCCCCCCCCTCCCTCACAAATGTTACAAATTATCATCCCACAAAGTTTGGTTGAGATTGGCCCAGCAACAGAGAGACACACAGATTTGTGTGCTTTATATATGTGTATATATATACAGATTGTTTTTGGAAAATATTACTGTGAAATGTGAAAACTTAAAGTAAAGATGTCAAATGAGGTTTTACTGGTAGAGTGAAATAAACAAATAATGTGAAAAGCTTTCATTTAGCTTTATTTCTTATTAGCTTCAGGTATGAAATTGGTACTCAAAATTGATATTGGCTGCTGATAACTTATTTTGTTGGTAGTCAGAACACTTTAATAGGCATAGTAATTAATCATTATCTGAAAACTACATTTTTTAAAAACTAGTACCACATGTAAATGCTTTTAAAATGTAATAATTGAACTTATTTCACACTGAGAAACAGCTTGTGCTAACACTTTCTGTTATTTTATAGGTATGCTTATAATGGAGACCTCGGTACTTATACACCTAATGGTTATGCCTACACTCCCCAAGCCATGACGTTTGACTTGTCTGGAACAGATTTTGTAGACAGTACAACATATGACCAACGACAGCAGTTGGAAACTTCCTTACCAGATACTAATGGTCTCCTTACAATTACAGTCCCTTCAACCACAATATCAAACAATTCTCATTTGAGTAAGTGAAGAAGATAACAGGATATTTTGTTCACAATCTCTTAAAAAACTAAAGAAAAAAAAACTTAAGTGTGATAAAACACAGAAGTAACAAAAAAGAAAGTATAAAGTATCATTTTCATACAGTGGACAGTGAATGAAGCTGTGAATAAAACTAATGATTTAAAGCTTTTAATTTAGTAATTGTTTTTGTTTTTATTATTATTATTATAAAAATATGAGGTAATCCAGTACATAAATAAACCTGTGGGAGATGACACTTTTACAGAAAATTTAGCTTCCAAGATGAGATATTTTGAAAAATAATGTAATTATATGTTAATTGGATAAACATATAACCATATATAACCAGAAACTGACAGTGTAATGCATGTGCAGTACATGTTTGAAAATTTGTATTATAAAAGAGCCTGTGGGAGATGACACTTTTATAAAAAATTTAGCTCCTAAGATGAGATATTTTAAAAATTAATGTAATTGTATGTTAATTGGATAAACATATAACCAGAAACTGACAGTGTAAAGCATGTGCAGTACTAGTTTAAAAGTTTGGATTATAAAACAGCTCTCACAAATGAAAGCATTATATGTTGGTGTGAATACCAAATGTGACTATAGACTATATAACATTTTCAAACTATATATTTGTTTACTTCACATATATCAGTATACATACCTTATATCTATCTATATAGTGTTCATCAATAGCAAAATATTGGTATCATTTTCAACTTTATTTGCATGAAATTGAAAAATAAAGATTGTATTTCCATCCTCACACACAAATGTATACAGGATGATTCATAAGTCCATTGACAGAGAAATAATTCAGAAATTGAGAATACAGGAAAATAATTGTTAGTGATGTGGAATGAGGTGTTGTGGCCCTACCCTATGACAATATCATTAATGTCACATCCTTTGAAAAATGTATTTAATTGCAACATACACCCAAAATGTCAAAATTAGAGGTGTAGCCAATAATAAATAAAACATTTTAAACCAAAAAATTGCCAAAATTGCTCCTCAAGAACAAGAGTTTTAGGCATAAATGCAACCTTTCCATGCTTATGGAATTGTTCTGAGGAAGATCAAAATCCTACTGTAGTAACAGTTGTTACACAAGTCTAGGTTTGAGGAGCAATGTCAAGATTTTGAATAAGCAGAATATTGTACCTTTGAAGGATCCAGAAGGTCTAGAAGCATTAAAGTCCCCTACATAAAGTAGGACACAAATATAGTGCTTCATCTGCTCCCAGATCATTGGAAGAGTGTCACAAGTATAAAGTTGAAGAACAGTTTAACATATGTGGCGAACATCACCAGAATGCCTGGGCTGCTGCCAGACTATATGCCAAACAGTTCTAAGATGAATGTCATCCTTCACACCAGATGATAGGAAAAATGTCAGTGGCTGCAAACTACAGACTTCTTTATGTAGACACCATATAGAAAGACAAAGAACAGCAACAAATACTGACAATGAAACTATTGTTTTGGTGTTTTTGCATTCAGGTAGCACTTTGAATTCAGCTACTGATTGTCTGCCACCATGTAGTAATACCGTAAGGATGTTTACCTATCTATACTTATGCCTATAACTCTTGTTCTTGTGGAGCAGTTTGGGTAATTTATGATTTAAATGTTTCATTTGTTCTTGTCTACACCTTTGCAACTAACATATTTAGTGTACAATGCCCAATAATACAAGTTGAAAAGGACATGACTTTGAATGAGCTCAGTGATATTGACACAAGGTAGGTACACAACACTTCATTCCATAACATAAATGACCATTTTCCTACACCTCTCCTTTTATGAATTATTTGCCTGTCAATTGGACTTCTGAATCACCCAGAATAAAGGTAATATTTACTGTTCTTCAAGACAAAGTAAGTATTTGTGTTGCTATTTCAAATAGCAATCATCACATGAAAATCAAATAAATTCGCTCCTCTGTTAAATACACTTTTCTGACAAAATTTAATAAAATGTAGTAAAAAACGTTATCCACATGTTTAACCAGACACTATTAAAAAAACAATGTAACTGTCAAAAGCAAAAGCATAAAAACAACATGTAGTAAAAAACGTTATCCACATGTTTAACCAGACACTATTAAAAAAACAATGTAACTGTCAAAAGCAAAAGCATAAAAACAACATTTTTTAATGCACACACAATAAAAAAGTTACTTGGTTATATAAGCCATTCAGCTACAACTCTTATTTGTTTCACACTGCCATCATCAAGATTGACCATTGATGGCAGTGTGAAACTGTGAAAACATGTAGAGTTGTAACTGATGGCCAAATAGTTTTATTGTGTATAAAAAAAATATTGATTTTATGTTTTACTTTTACATGTGCACAAGTCTGTCATAACTATAGTTTCAACATGTTTGTTAGTAAGATGAAATATGAGTGTCATAAAAAAATTCTCATTCATTCTATTACAGAGTTGTTAGCAAAGACTGTCTCTGAGGCACACAGTCGTACTTGTTTGTATACAACAGACCAGATTATAGACCTTGTGAGAAAGCCCCAAGATGTCTCTCTCCTTTTGTATTATAAAAACATGGCAAGTTCTTCCTTTTTCTTTGTATTTTGACATTTTCTTCATAAATGAAGTTTAAATATTTATAAACTACCATCGTTTAGATAAATCATATTGTGCACTTATGAAATCTCTAAGTGCCAATTTACAATCAGTGATCAAGTATGCAAGATAATGGTAGAAAGTGGCAAAATGAACTTGTAGTTTTGCAAGTTCTTTATAGAAAAAGAACTTTGCATCCTAAGAACTCAGAAATATTTTGGTAACACAATATATCTTGAGAATGATTATTATATGCAGAATTGGGTTGTTTGACTAGACAGAAATCCACTTACATAACACTAGAAAGAAAGTTGAGTTGAAATAAAATATATTTTACCCATTGAAGTATGAGTAATTAGTTTTATTTATTCCTTATTAATGTCTATTTTTTGCCTTGGCACAGCAGCTCATAGAATGGCTCCAAGTTTTTATTTTCTTTTTTTTTTAAAGAGCAAACATTTAGCTTATAGCTCTGTCATCTCTTGACCGATCTGAGATTTAATTACAGTTTTGGACTCAGAAGGTCAAACCCTTTCGAGTGATATATATGACCACGCTCAAGGTCTCGTATATAAATTTACTCTAATTTTGCTTAAAAGAATTTCAATTTGAGGGTAGGCTGGTAGAGATCCTGATGAGTAATAAAATTGAATTGGGTATATGCATGCCCCATGCTTGGTATTGCTGGCACACAAAGATATAGCTAATAGAAAGGAAAAAACAAATGTTTCATACATTAATTTACTCTAATCTTGCCAAAAAGAATTTCAAGTGCCATGGCTATTGAAGATTCCCTTTTGATTACATATAGAGAAATAATAAAAAGTTTAAATCTCACCCAATTACTTGTTTAAGGAAGTATTCTCAAGAATATTTTGAAATGATATACATTATCTACCAAGTAATACAATTTGTTGTTGTTATATACTAGTCTTCTGTTGTTAATAAAACCATTTTAGTATCATGAATGTATAGAATAATCAAATGATTTCTTAAAACCATTTTCATTTTCCAGACACAAGATGAACTTTGGCTGGACTGTGCACAAAAACTTACAGCAATTGTCCAGCAAATAATAGAGTTCGCCAAGATGGTTCCAGGTTTTATGAAATTGTCACAAGATGACCAGATTGTATTATTGAAAGCTGGTAAGATAATTAGTTATTTTTACCATACATGATAATAATAGTCTACTTTTTTATGGTATGTCATTACTGCACTTTGCTGAATAATTAGTATATAGGAGTATCTCTCATATATTGAAAATAGCCCAAGCAGTATTCAACGCTTTGTTTATTGAATCAAAGACCTAAAACAAATAAAGTTATATAGCAGCTAACAATGGCTTTGTTTTTTCCATAGGAAGTTTTGAACTGGTTTTGTTGCGGATGAGTCGGTACTTTGACTTAAGCACGGGTTCTGTTTTATATGGAGAGAATCTTTTATCCTTTGAAGCTTTCATGACATCGGGTGAGTGAATAACAAATCATAAACTTCTAACTTTTCTTTTAATTATGTCTGAACCTGGATATGTGACATAACAGTATATTATCATTCTGTTGATAATTCTTGTTTTTGGCTTAAATATAATTCAGTTGTCATCAGATATCTTACCTCTCTAAAACCAATAGCTATACTTTATCTGGATAAAAGTTATTCATCTGTGAATATTTATTACAACATTTTAAAAAAGCTAAGGGTTTGTGAATATCTACTTGAACATATTCTTGAAAGGAATTATATTTATTACTTGCCATAAATTTTGTTGACTGCAACATTATCAGTCTTGAAAATGTTACAAAAATGTGTCTTTTTTTTTTTGACATAGATACAACAGAAATGAAACTTGTCACAAGCAGTTTTGAATTTGCAAAGAGTGTAGCAGAACATAAACTGACAGATACAGAGCTAGCTTTGTTTTCTGCTTTGGTTTTGCTTTCTCCAGGTAAGTTAACAATTTTGTTCTGCATTTATTTAATGGTAATTGAAGCATGAATATTGTTTTAATACTGATCCATAAATTTAGCTAAATAAAACATTTTTTTCTCCTTTATCTTTAATAATTTAGTGTATAAGTGTGTTTTCACTTTAGCACACCTCCCAATGGCTTATCTGTAAATAATATGGCTCACACTGCTAAAAACTGGATTTCGATAGTCATGTTCAGCCATTGTATAGATTTAAGCTTAACAACAAACAAAATCCTTTAGCATTAGTAATAGCTTTCTTCATTGGCTACCTAAGGGTTTATGTATATATTGCAATCAAAACATATTGAACTATTAAACTGTTATGATACTGTGATTTGTAGTTGTTATTATTTTATTACTTTACAAATAATTCATAACTTTAATTGTTGTTCTCACTTTTACCTCAATAGCCAAGCCCAAGGAACTTTATTCCAGGATTATGTATAAAATTCCAGTACAAAAATATATAGTTTTGAAAAGCGTATTTCACAATTAAAAATAATTACAAAAATCTTCTCACTCACTCAAGAAGAGAATCATCTGTTTAATTGCTACATGGAGGAGATGAGATTTACATCAGTATTTTGTTCTTGATAAAGAAAAATATACATTCCTAAGTATTTTAGTCATGTTTTTCATTTTACATACATCTGAAGTAACATGTTTGAGTTTGTTCATGGTGTCTTCAAAGGTATCTAGTTTTTCTAATCATTGCACAGTATACTCCAACTGTCTTTGTTAGTATAGCAAAAAAGCTTAAAGGGAATTTAGTATTGTTACGTCTTCG